>NW_015648609.1:708285-710137 GCF_001515625.1 Sinocyclocheilus rhinocerous
AGATAGATATATATATATAGATATATATTCTTTGAATGAATGAATTTAGGAGAGTCAATCCACATGACATTTCACAACCCGAACATAAAGATCATAACATAAAGAGACATGAAGAGAAACAATAATAATACTTTTCTAAGAAGTCAATAAAACATCAAATGAGTTAGGTATCTGGATAGTTGTACCACCCTGACATTTTTGACCTCATGTTTTTAATTCAGAACTTAAACATATAATAATCATAGAAGAAGTGTATTCATTCTATGTATAATGTGCAATTTAAATGTACTTTTAAATGAATGAATAGACCTGGACACTTTCTTTTGACTTGCGCCAGTAAGCAGCCACCATGGTATCATGTCCAATAAACTAGTACTACTATAGTGATACCACTAGGTTAGTGTACAGCAAAACATTATACTTGTGTGAAGGCCATCTGAAAACTCAGTTTGGAGTATGTGGCGAACAACAATCCCAACGAGGGTCCAGTTCCAGTTCCAGCAGTCATTAGACAGATATAAGCTCACTATCAGAAGTCTAGCTGCCCCCTGCTTTAATGACCTTAATTAGCAGCTCCGTCGTTGTGGAATTACCCTGAAAATCAGGAATGCTGGGTGGAAAAAACTGGATAGAAAGCTGAAAGGAGCGAAAGAGCCACAAAGAGGGGGGAAAGGGGTGAATAAAGTGTGTGTGTGTTGGGGGGGGGGTCCACGCTTTTGAATTGAGTCCACGCTTGGCACATTCATCCGTTATTCAGCTCAAATCTGGGTTTTGTTTGAGCCGGAGTAAAGTAACGTCAATCATCTCGACCGTTTTTTTTTGTTTGTTTTTTTGTGCGACTTAAGAAATTGTTATGAAATTGCTCTGGCACATAATGAGGGGCTCCCCCACCAGAACCTCCCATCTATATTAGTCCGAAAGGTCGAAAGAGAGCTGGCCAGAGAGTGAGATTCGGCACTACCAAACCGCTCACCCCCTGGACACACATCAAAGTGACAGGAGTGTCCAATCAGATTTGTCTAACAGGCATTACATGATGAATATGGTGCGGCTGTGGCACAAAGGCTTCTTTGTGTGGGCCCGGAGTGAAGGCCATTCACAGCTCCAAACAGCCAGCCAGGGTGGAAGTAAATGGCCAAAAGGCTCTCATCAGAAAAAAAAAAAAAAAGAGAAGCCAAAGTTGCATGGTACAATGGTCCATGCAAATGACAGCAAACCCCCTGTCCACAGCTCTGTGAGACACGGTTAGGTCGTCTGAAGTTTAGACGGCTTAGCGCTGTCAAAGTGTCGGCTTGGCGTTTTCAAACTTTTTTTCTGAGTGACAAGCAAGTTTTATCTCCCTCATGCTTAAAGACAGAAGTCTTGTGAGTTTTTGTTGGGATTTATAGGCATCCTGAGGCTTTTGAAGAAAGCAGGGGAGTTTTATCCATGGATGGAATGGCGGGACGCTGCTGTGAGCCCCTGATGTTAACATGCAAGAAAAGAGAAGAAAACAAAAGCTTCTGACAGAAAAATGTGGTATTCCTGGAGCCATAGTAACAAACACTTAAGAAAAAAAAGAAGTTAAATACCAAAGGGAAAATGGTCAAATTTACAACTTGAGTCATATTTTTTTTTAATGTTTATATCATATATTTATTTATTTATTTGAAAAATAGGTTCCTTTAGAATATATATTTATTTATTTATTTATTTATTTAGTCATTTAGCAGATGCTTTTATCCAAAGCGACTTACAAATGAGGACAATAAAAGCAGTCAAAACTAACAAAAGAGCAACAATATATAAGTGCAAATGACAAGTCTCGGTTAGCCTAACGCAGTACACGTAGCAAGGTGTATATACAGGTATA
>NW_015648609.1:711186-714363 GCF_001515625.1 Sinocyclocheilus rhinocerous
TATATATATATATATATATATATTTATTTATATTTATTTTTGGTTAATTTTCCATAATTTTCAACCCTGTTACTAAAAATTGGGACACATCTGAATAACGTTTAAAATCCTAATTAGTGTAACTAATTGAGCAGTAAACATTAAATAAGCAGACAATTAGGACAAAAAATAGACAAAATGTATAACATGAAAAATATAAAAACTACAGCAGATTTGGCAACAGGGTTGCAAATTTAGCCTAAATTAAGCTCTTACTCAGCAGGGGTTAGCTAGTTTGTGATCAAATACTGGTTTGTAGATATTGATTAGCTAATACAATTAATTAATTCATTAAAAAAAAATTTTACTTTAGTAACAGGGTTGAAAGCAGGGAATGCTACAATTTGCACAAAAAACTATCGAAAGTTTAAATTTCTTCCTGTCAAGTTGTAGAAAGTGTTCAATGATCTAATACTTTAAGAAATATTAGATCCTTGAAATCATACAGTAACAGAGTTATACAAACTCTGTTACTGTATGTATACTGTATACTGCATACTGGATATATATATAGTTTTCAACAAAAGGTGAAAATAGGTGCTTTTAGAAGCCTTTACAAAATGCTGACAATAAGCGGTTCAAAATAAGTACTATATGAACTATTTTTTATTCACTTTCTATGAAGTTATTTGCTAAAATTAGGGACACATCTATACAAAGCTTAGAATCCTGATTTTGATCAATTAAAAGTAAAGAAACATCAAAAATAAATAATCAAAATGTGTAACAAAAATAATAAACATAGGATTGTAAATTTTGCATACATTAAATTAAGCTCATAAAAAAAATTAAGTTTTCACTCAGTATTGTTATGTTTTGAGCTTTTGATAAACACCATGATATGAGTTTATACTTGCCTTAAATTATTATAATTATTTTTTTTTTAGTAACAGGGTGAAAGGCATCTGGCATATAAAAAAATCCATGTACTGTGCTGCACTCTAACTGTGGCAGCTGAAGGAGGGAAAGGGTAATAGGGTTGAAATGTTGAACTTGATGAAAGCAATCAAGCTACAATTTGCATAAAAATTTAGAAAATGCAATTAAATTATTTACTGTCTTCTCACTATGCTGTAAAAAGGGTACAGTGCTGTCACTTTCAGTGTATTTTGGTTTTAAGAACTATTAGATGATCAAATGGTGGAATTTAAGCTGTAACAGGGTTGCGTACATACATAATGTGGGACAGAGAAATATTATAGTTAAATACAGTACCTCACAGAAGTGAGTACACCCCTCACATTTTTGTAAATATTTTATTATATCTTTTCATGTGACAACACTGAAGAAATTACACTTTGCTACAATGTAAAGTAGTGAGTGTACAGTTTGCATAACAGTGTAAATTTGCTGTCCCCTCAAAATAACTCAACACACAGTCATTAATGTCTAAACCGCTGGCCACAAAAGAGAGTACACCCCTAAGTGAAAATGTCAAAATTGGGCCCAATTAGCCATTTTCTCTCCCCGGTGTCATGTGACTCATTAGTGTTACAAGGTCTCAGGTGTGAATGGGGAGCAGGTGTGTTAAATTTGGTGTTATCGCTCTCACTCTCTCATACTGGTCACTGGAAGTTCAACATGGCACCTCATGGCAAAGAACTCTCTGAGGATCTGAAAAAAAGAATTGTTGCTCTACATAAAGATGGCGTAGGCTATAAGAAGATTGCCAAGACCCTGAAACTGAGCTGCAGCACGGTGGCCAAGACCATACAGCGGTTTAACAGGACAGGTTCCACTCAGAACAGGCCTCGCCATGGTCGACCAAAGAAGTTGAGTGCACGTGCTCAGCGTCATATCCAGAGGTTGTGTTTGGGAAATAGACGTATGAGTGCTGCCAGCATTGCTGCAGAGGTTGAAGGGGTGGGGGGGTCAGCCTGTCAGTGCTCAGACCATACGCCGCACACTGCATCAAATTGGTCTGCATGGCTGTCGTTCCAGAAGGAAGCCTCTTCTAAAGATGATGCACAAGAAAGCCCTCAAACAGTTTGCTGAAGACAAGCAGACTAAGCAGACTAAGGACTGGAACCATGTCCTGTGGTCTGATGAGACCAAGATAAACTTATTTGGTTCAGATGGTGCAGATGGTGTGTGGCGGCAACCAGGTGAGGAGTACAAAGACAAGTGTGTCTTGCCTACAGTCAAGCATGGTGGTGGGAGTGTCATGGTCTGGGGCTGCATGAGTGCTGCCGGCACTGGGGAGCTACAGTTCATTGAGGGAACCATGAATGCCAACATCTACTGTGACATACTGAAGCAGAGCATGATCCCCTCCCTTCAGAGACTGGGCCGCAGGGCAGTATTCCAACATGATAACGACCCCAAACACCCCTCCAAGACGACCACTGCCTTGCTAAAGAAGCTGAGGGTAAAGATGATGGATTGGCCAAGCATGTCTCCAAACCTAAACCCTATTGAGCATCTCAAGGTCTCTAACATCCACCAGCTCCGTGATGTCGTCATGGAGAAGTGGAAGAGGACTCCAGTGGCAACCTGTGAAGCTCTGGTGAACTCCATGCCCAAGAGGGTTAAGGCAGTGCTGGAAAATAATGGTGGCCACAAAAAAGATTGACACTTATTTGGGTGCCAGAGCGCCTGACATCTTGGCAAATTTAAAAGTGCTGGCTAATGCTAAACATAAATACAGTAAGATTGTTATTCACGCCGGCGCTAATGATGTTCGACTTTGCCAGTCGGAGATCACTAAAAATAACATTAAAGAGGTGTGTGAACTTGCAAGTACGATGTCAGACACTGTAATATGCTCTGGTCCCCTCCCTGCTTACCTTGGCGATGAGATATATAGCAGACTGTCATCACTCAATGGCTGGATGTCAAAGTGGTGCCCGCAGAATAACATAGGTTTCATAGATAATTGGATGAGTTTTTGGGGCAGACCTGACCTGTTGAAAAGAGATGGTCTTCATCCCTCCTGGGGTGGTGCCGCTCTTCTCTCTAGAAATATGGCACATAGTCTTAGAGTTTGTACTTGACTAACTGGGGCCCAGGTCAGGAAACAGACAGACTGGCTAAACCAACCGTCTGCTAGCCGCCTCACGTCACAGAAATCAGTTAATTCTCAGCACATAGAGACTCTTTCAACTAGATATCACACTATAGCGATTGTGTCTGTTCCCC
>NW_015648609.1:714375-715857 GCF_001515625.1 Sinocyclocheilus rhinocerous
AATTTGGACATTTTCACTTTGGGGTGTACTCACTTTTGTGGCCAGTGGTTTAGACATTAATGGCTGTGTGTTGAGTTATTTTGAGGGGACAGCAAATTTACACTGTTATACAAGCTGTACACTCACTACTTTACATTGTAGCAAAGTGTCATTTCTTCAGTGTTGTCACATGAAAAGATATAATAAAATATTTACAAAAATGTGAGGGGTGTACTCACTTCTGTGAGATACTGTAGTTCTATATTACAATTAACACAGATATTTCATGTGTTTAAATCTAGTTTATCCAATATATCTAACAGTTCTCACTACAGAAACATGGGATTTGTTCCTATATCATATCATATCCAATATATCTAACTATGAATGTATGTATACACCTGAAACAACAGGTGATTGGTGTTTTATAATAACAGTCATCAAATTGTTACATAATCTACATACATTTTTTGTTTTTGTTTTACTCAGCAAAAAAATTCTCAGCTGAATAATCTCCCATAGCTACACCCTCCCTGCCAGTTTTCATCTTCCTTTTCATGCCAGATTTTTTTTCTCAAACATTCAAAAAATGTATATGAAATTTATATGAAAAAAAATGTTTTTTTTTCTTTCTTTCTCCAGACTTTGAAATCAAACATTGCTCAAAGGGTCATTAAAACATACCCAGGTGGGATTATCTTCTGAGGAAGCCACTACATGCCAAGACAAAGTCCACTTTCATCACTTTACAAGCAACAGTGGCTGGATTCTTATCGCACTCAGTTTAGTTTATGGTCAGGCTCCACCCACACAGGTGCTGCAGCGTGTGGCTGAACGCATCACTCTGCTATGGGCCCCTTAACAGACCTCCAAATAAAACTATATATACACTACCATTCAAAAATCTGTGGTCAGTTTATATACTTTTATTCAGCATGGATAAATTAAATTGATCAAAAGTAAACATTTATTATGTTACAAAAGATTTCTAATTCATTTTCGTTCTACTTTCATTTGACCTCTCTCAAAGAATCCAGAAAAAAAATCATTGTTTCCATATATGAAGCAGCACAACTGTTTTCAACATTGATAATAATCAGAAATGTTTCTTGATTATCAAATCAGCATATTAGAATGATTTCAGAAGGATCATGTGACACTGAAGACTGGAATATTGATGCTGAAAATTCAGCTTTGCTGAATAGGAATCACAGGAATAAATTATATTTTAAAATTGATTCAAATAGAACACAGTTATTTTAAATTGTAATCATATTTCAAAATATTACTGTTTTTACTGTATTTTTAATCAAATAAATGCAGCCTTTGTGAACATAATTGTCTTTTTAATAGTACTGATGATAGATAGATAGATAGATAGATAGATAGACAGACAGACAGACAGACAATGATTGACAGATAGATAGATATATAGATAGACAGACAGATAGACAGACAGACAGACAGACAGACAGATGATAGATAGATAGATAGACAGACAGA
>NW_015648609.1:716553-721304 GCF_001515625.1 Sinocyclocheilus rhinocerous
TAGATAGATAGATGATAGATAGATAGATAGATAGATAGATAGATAGACAGACAGACAGACAGACGATAGATAGATAGATAGATAGATAGATAGATAGATAGATAGATCGATAGACAGACAGAGAGACAGACAGACAGACACATGATAGATAGATTGATAGACAGACAGACAGACAGATAGGCAGATAGATAGACAGATAGATAGATAGATAGATAGATAGATATTTAATTTTTAAACGTAATATGTTAAGTATTTAGTTATTTGTTGAATTATTTCTTTACTGCATTATATTATATTGCGTGCTTATTTGCGGGCTTATTTCTTCAATAACATAAAGTTAAATAACAGGTAAATAGTTGTGCATAGTTGTGGTTAATTAGATCTAATTATGCAAATTATGTTTGTGAGAAATTTATTTTTCCAGGTTATTCATACTAAATCTGGATGAAATAATTTTTTTTTTGAAAAATCATGTATGTTTTCTAATTTTCTGGGGGTGCACTTGAATATCCAGCAGTCACGGTTCACTAGCATGACATAAATCACACTTCAAGTGTTCCTTCTCTTAGAAACTAAAGTCGGCCCGGCATTAAACACAGTGACGTGTCATTTCAGACCCCGTGAAGGTCAACGAAGATGAACTATATTTCAGAATTAAACAATAGCCCACCAGTAGGTGATTTATGCTGAGTATATGTTTTTTTTGGTGCCCTAAAAGATATAGAAGAATCCATAAAGAGATGAATAATTGCTGTCATAAATCATTCCCTTATTTTTTAAAACTCCAACCGAGAGGGTTCGTCAGCTAGCCAATGGGGTGGAGCAGATGTGTCCCACCAAACACAGGCACGTGGCTCACACCTGCTTAGAAAAACTCTTTATGGGGCCGAGGGGGCATCAGTGACCCCCTTGCACGGTATAGGGGGCATCAGTATGTGCCTGTTTTTGGAGGACCTTAATAGATCTTTATCTTGCCTTTTACAACCACTAAAACTAATTTAAGTTTTTAAAACTCTAGATGGGCCGCCTACTGAGGGATCATTAAATGGGGTCTCTGAGTTTTTATTGGCCTTGTTTGAAATGTAAAAGCCTGCAGGTGAAATTCAAGTCATTATTTCAATTATTAACAATTAGGAGTATCATTACACATACAGAAATGCATAAAGGCACCTGCGGGGAGGCACAATGGCAAAATGGCTTCTTTGGTTTGGTTCGACAGGGCTGAAAAACTCAGCTGGGGTTATAGACTGACAATAAAAACAGACCAATCACCCTCAGATGAGAATTCTGACCCAACTTTGTAATCGCAAAATGACCCCTAGAAAGGGTGGAAATAGCCTATCTCTGTATAGTGTCTTTTGGAGGTCTTTGTATAAAGAGACAAAAAGGGCGTTTTGTGATTCTTCCACATCCACAGGGATTTTATTACCATAATCTTAAAAATAAAGAGGGTTTTTGCGGTAAAGCCATAGAAGAACCAATTTTGGTTCCTAAAAGAACCATCCAGTGAACCGTTTTCATAGTGTGAAGAACATTTTCCCACTTTAAAGAACCTTTTGTGCTTTGAAAAGGGATGTTGAAGGTTCTTCATGGAACCATCGATGCCATTAAAGAACCTTTATTTTTAAGAGAGGAGCATCTAGAATTGGGTTTAAAAATCAACCAGAAACACTGACCTATACGTATAAATAGAGCAGATTTATTTATAAAAACATTTCCACAAAATATATTTGTTAAAATCATTTATGTACACTACTAAAAATGGACAAGTGCATTGAAAAAGTCCGCCATGTATCACAGGAAGAACTACATCTATAGACGATAAAATTTTGATAAATACAGATCGACAGATCAACTCTTCTCCAGTGTTAAAAACAGCTTTGATCTAAACGGAACGGTTATTATTATTACAACAATCTAACAGCGTTCATTGTCACAAAGAGGCTGTTGCGCTCCACTTACAAAAATATATCTTCATCTTTAACAATACAAAAAGTTATTGTACAAATTTCAACGTAGGTCCTTAAGCAGACCTGGTAGTTGGTTGTAGGTAATAATCAATATTCCCATTAACTTGACATTCTTAGGGAAGTTGAAACGGCATCAGTTGCATCAACATATCATGCCCACAATTGCACTTATGAAATGTGTTCATCCAGCAGTCTTGACTTGTTTCGCAATTGTAGAAGCTCATCGACCCCACTGGGGTTTGAACCTACAACCTTTTCCAGCTTAACCACTAAGCCACAGCGTCCCAGACTGCTGCCCATAGAGTCAACAAAGCAGCATCTGTGAAGTTTACAAGAGTCCAGGTTTATTTGGGAACACTAGCTGGTTTCTAGCAGGTTTAAGATCATCTTGGACCAGCAACAAACCACCATGCCAGCAATAAACCAGCAACCACGTTCCGAAACACATAAACTGGCTTTTTTTCCAGCAGTCACGCGAAGTTCCCTTGGAATGTTTAGGTGAGGATTGTAAAATCTCATCAGTAGCGATCAAACCAAGTTGTGAAGTCCAGCAGCTCTTGGTCTTCGGAGCTCAGGTGCTCGTAACTCCCTTCATCGGACGAATAGGAGGAGTGTGGCGACTCGGGATCGGCCGAGTAGGCGTTCGAGAGCGTCGGTGACGGAACGCCGCGCTGGAACGCGGCTGTAATCGCGTCGTGCTCGTCCAACAGCTGCTGCAACGCGCGGATGTACTCCACCGCCGACCGGAGCGTCTCCACTTTACTCATCTTCTTATTGGCCGCGCCGTTCGGGACGTGTTGGCGCAGCGTCTGGAATCCCATATTGACCTGTTTGACGCGATTCCTCTCGCGTTCGTTGCGTCGCGCCACCGCGACGGGCTGCTGCTGTGGGATGGTGTAGCTCAGCCCGTTGAACGTGAGTCTCCGCTTGCAGCGCAAAAGCTCCGGTGAGCTCGAGCGCTGTCTTTTCAGCACCTTCAACATGGATTGGCTCGCGCTCGGGAGGGCGCACTCATGCAGGATGACGGACGCGTTGCATGCACTTTGCGCAGTATCCATGCTTTTTGGCAAATCTTCTCGAAGAACAAATCCACTGTCACTGTCAAAAAAAAAACTAGCGACGCACAACTCTCGTGCCTTTCGCGTGCTCGGTCGGGAGTATTGTGGTCCGAGTCTTGCTGTCCCTCGGATCTGCTACAAACTTTGGCAGCTCTCGGCTTTTTCAACACGCGTCCGACACCCCAGCCCCCTTTGAAGACGCACGCTTCTTGCGCGAGACTCCGCCCCCGCCGGGTGACGCTCCGCGAGCCGGGCGCGTGGCTCCGCGAGCTCAATAAACAATCGGACGCTTTCACTGCGCCAGCACGCGCTCTGCCCTCATTTACATCCCAATATCTGCAGCCTCAAAGCCCATTGGTGGATTCGAACGCTTTTAAACTGAATGAGAGACCACAAAATGTGCGGAATAAAAGGCGAATGGCTTTATAGATGCGTTTGAATATAACAATGATTCTTTGAAAGAGTTCAGTTTAGATTTGTCCTCTTTTGGTCTGCTAAATCCAATACAGATTCACTAACAAAAATACCAACATACAGAAGTGTGATATACGACATGTGTTAGAAAGCATGTAAAAAGCATTTGGATCATGAATACATGATCCAAAAGTGTAATGAACATGCTGTCATAGACTTTGATTTATAACAAATATGAAAGAAAAGAAATGCATGAATTCAGATTTCAGTCCTCAAACTGGACTAAACCTGATAGTTTGATGATTTGAGAGGAGCGAGAAAGCCTGACCGAGGTCAAACTTAAACTCACTAATTTGCTTACATTTGACTAGTGACCTTGCAGAAGATTAAGAATCTTAAATATTTCTTATTCATTTTACATAACTTTTCTTTGATATTTTGTTTTTCAAAATACTTTTTTTTAACATAATAATAATAAACTGTGTGGTCTCAGACCTTAGTTTTTCTCTTATTTAAAAAAATGTCTCATGATCAAACATTTCTTTGTCACTTACAAAGGGCCAGTTTGAAATATATGTTACAAATTCTAGTTATTTAGTTAGTAAGTGTTCTAATTACCACAGAACGCTTTAAAGAGATGCAGCCGGCTACCCTGCAATTAGTGTGTCATTCTGGATAAAAAGCCATTTCTGAATAGCCTATTGTTTATCTATTTATTTAGCACAGGTCTCACTTTTTTCTTTTTTCTTTTCTGTTTTAAAAAATAAAAATGCACTGTTTGAAAGTGAACACAATACAGTCCAAACAAATCAAGGGTATCTGTGCTGCAGACCTGACTGCCGTTTTATTTGCTCATCTAATGCCCCCGCTAGTGGTGATATTTATGGCTGCTACCACTCACTCATAGTGGCTGCAGCAGCAGCAGCAGTAGTAGTAGTAGTAGTAACAGGTGCATTGGCGGAAATCTTTCTCCCTCTAGTGGTAAAGAGTGGCATTACTTTCCAAAATATTGTTTAAACTTTAAAGTCATGTTGGAAATGTCTTTTGCTCCATCTCCTGGAAATGTATCAACTAATTAATCGCTAGCACATTATCATAAGCATCAGCTTGTTAATGCATTAGTTAAACAACACAATGTTTACAGTGTTGAATTTAATGTTTATTTATAAATATAGTATAGTTCATTTATGCACATTTTTCATAATATAGCCTATAGTGTTATATATTGTGAACAAGCATTATACAGTTATATATATATATATATACATATATATATATATATATATATATATATATAAACGAATATTAA
>NW_015648609.1:721398-721952 GCF_001515625.1 Sinocyclocheilus rhinocerous
ATAGATAGATAGATAGATAGATAGACAGACAGACAGACAGACAGATAGATAGATAGATAGATAGACACAGACAGACAGACAGACAGACAGACAGACAGACAGATATAGATAGATAGATAGATAGATAGACAGACAGACAGACAGACAGACAGATAGATAGATAGATAGATAGACACAGACAGACAGACAGACTGTATATTGTACATTGTTTTCTTCAAATTTCTGTTTACTATAGCTTTAAATGTAAGTAAATGTAAAACAGCTTTAATGTGTAAAAATGGAGAAGCAACTGTGAATTTTCAGTTTAAATGTAACATTTTACAAATAATTGCACCGTTTAAATAAATATTCCAATTATTTTTCTGTGCAGTACAGAATAGACTTTTCATAGTAAATGTTTACCTACTGTTGAAATCTGTAATCTAAAAAGTTCAGCTAGACAAAAATGACATTCTTGTATAGTGTAGTAAGCAGTCAGTGTTGACAAATAAGTAGAACAAAACAAATATTGGGATTTCCACGACTGACTGCCATGGCAAAAAAAAAAAAAAAAA
>NW_015648609.1:722169-739728 GCF_001515625.1 Sinocyclocheilus rhinocerous
CAAAAAAGCCCCTATGAACGTAGTATGCAGTGTTTAAAAAAAAAAAAAAAAAAAATCATTTGGGTGGCAAGTAACTAGGGTTTTGAAGGATGAATTAAATGTTTTCGGTGAGTTATACGTTTTGCAGATAGATAGAAGTTTGTTTTTGTGTAGAGTGTTTTAATCACCACTAGAGGGCAGTAATGGATAAGGGAAAAATATTGATTATTAGTAAACCTTCAGTTACCAGTTTAATAATTCAACAAATGCATAACTAAAGCCCAACTTAGTTTTATGCAGCGTTGGTAGTAATACATATTTTTATCTGTTAAAATGTACATTCACAAAAACAGTAAAGTAGTTTTGGGATAGTGGTGCACGAGTTTGGCTGTGGTTTTGTCCAGCTGTGATTTCAGCAATAGGTTTTTATTTCCGTGCAGCCACAGGTTTCTAAAACTTTCTCTGTTTTTCATGAAATCGCGAAAAAGGGGAAATGAAAACAGTATATTGCTCGATGTAGGCGAGCAGCGTGTCAGCTGAAGCGGGTCAAGAGACTTCGGTACTGGGGAACAACCTCTCGCCGGAGGAAAGCTCTTCCGAGGAGTCCGCAGAGAGAAGTGCTCCTGTTACCCTCAGATTCATTTCCTTTTTCCACTGCTAAATAACGGACACATGCACCTCGGACTTCAGGGGAAAGTGCAGTGAACGTGTAATATTTATAACAGCACTGTCATGGTTTCCTCTCGTACAGCTGGCGTGAGAAACAAAGGACGGGTCGAGTGCAGAATCTCAAACACCTGTTGTAGAAATTATGTATCACTGAAACGGCTCTCGTGACCACAGTCCCACTCATATGGCTGCCTTTTTTCACTAATGATTGCAGTTTAATCATGGTATTCAGTAAAATAAAGCTGAAATTTGTATTTTTGATGTGTAGGCTATTGAACAATAGACTTGATCACACTTTAATTTATTTATTGTTAAGCATTTACATGCACTACCCTGACAGCAGACGTACATCACGGAGACGTCTGCATTACATCTGTAAGACGTATTTTTTAGAGTGTTTGCTCATCTGCAATACGTCTATAGGACGTTTCCTATCAGATGTCAAATAGGCGTTTAGATGTCTTTAAGATGTTTATTATTTAATATGAATGTAAAACTGACATCTTAAAGACGTCTATCAGATGTTTGTACACAGCAGATGCTTTCCAGATGAAGAGATCTTTAACAGACATCTTGCAGACGTTCTCTCTGGGTAGCATTTAACACGCTGTGTCCGAGGACTGTGTAGCATGAAATATACTTAAAGGGATAGTTCACCACATAATTTATTCACCATCATGTCATGCATCCAAACCTGTATGACCTTCAGTGGAACACAAAAACGGTATTTTTTGAAAAATTTATTTTTCTTCATACAGTTAAAGCCAATGGGGTCCAAATAGCTTTGTGGTGAAATTGGGCCCAAACAGAATGAATATAAAATGTAATTGAAATTAGGCCTACTGTTATTATTTTAACAGTACAGTCAGTCTTAACTGACTAGGTTTAAAACATGCTTGGAAAAAAAAAAACGAATCAGTGTAAAAAAAATGAGTCAAGGCCCAAAGCATATTTGTCTGCAGGCGTTTAGGTAAAGTGTGGCCTGATTTAGAAACTCATGATTACACAGAAGAGGGTGGATGTAGTAACAAAAGGCATTCCATTGTAATCTGAGTGGTGTTAAGGTGCGGTCACATTAGCGAAATGTTAAATAAATAAATAAATAAAATTTGCGGGCAAAAATAGTGTCGCAATGTATGAAGCACAGCTCACACAGAAGTCTTTTTTAAAACCAAGAGATGAATGAACAGCTTGAACGAGCGAAATCTGCGTGCGGAAGTTTGTCTCGCCCACGCGAAACTGATAGGCCTATCTGTCGGAATGGCTGGATTTCGCCCGAGACATTTCGCCAAACAACTATGTGAACGCACCTTTATTGTAGTAATTATACAACATGCTGTAGGCTATGTAGTTCAAGGACCTTCCTCTTTATATAGTACAACGTACACAACAGCTGACGTACTTTTTATTACGATCACAATAAACCAGGCCTTGAGTCTCTTAAGATGACATTCAGGACGAATAACAAAAATGCTAGTTTGAATGTTAAATGGCTATATGTAATCACACATGATCTTTTTAATGTTTAAACTTTCTTATTGTTTTTTTACATTCACATAACACAAATCTCTATAGCAACACTAAAATGCAATAGGCTATGGCTTTTAAAACTGGGGACATTTTAACAGTAAATATTAGAACAATTTAAAACAACTGTCCACCCCCCCCCTTCTAATAATCCTTCTAATATGCTGATTTTCTCAAGAAAAGTATTTTAAGGCCAATAGATCACTAAATTTAAAGGTCTTGCATCAGCAGCCTTTACCTTAAACCGGGTATGATGATGCAAGAAGACGAATTAGTGGAACGTCGCTTTTATTTTCGAAAACGACCCGCTTTGCTTTCGGCTTCACTGAACACTCCTCCTACTGTGTGACGCGTCTGTGACGCTTCCGTGTGTATAAAACAGCAGAGAAACGCCAAGCCGCTGGAAACTACCAAGCAGTGGAACAGCTTAAACACCTGAGATCATGGCAGCGATGCAGGGGTAAGATGATGAAATTATTATCATGACTGTAAAATATAGGCTGTGTCTCAAAACCAAGACGCGTTTTCACAGGCCGCTGAGCGAAGCGCAAGAAGCAGAGCTTGAACCTGACGCGCCGCATTAAAAACGCGACGCGCAGGGTCGCTGTAAAACAAGCAAACAAAACGAAACGAAACATAAACGTCCGTTTGCTGCATGTGTACATATTTCAAGAATGAAAAAAAGTCTGTGTATCTGAATATCAGCTGAGCTAATTCGGAAGTCGCTTATGCACAACTATGCAGTCTATAGGTAGGCAGCAAGGTTTTGAGAAAGCATGTGATGTAATTTAATGTTACATCAATATTACATTAAAATGTATTTATTATGTAAAAAGCTTTCATTCTGTAAAAAAGTGTAATGAATATAAAATTTAGATAAGAAAACAAGCTTTCAGTGCAGCAGCATATGACAGCATGTGATGACTACATTAAGTGAATATCTGATTCACTATCTGTTATGATCTATTTGAACCCCTTTTTTTTCTTCCTCAAGAAGTGCAATTGGCAAACCTCAGTTTGGCCCATGGCTCATAGAGCAGGTGGAAAGTGGGACATATGAGGGATTGCGCATGATAGGCAATGACATATTTCGGATCCCCTGGAAACACAACTCCCGAAAAGACCTTGGGGACGACGATGTTAAAATATTTAAGGTAACTTCCTCTTTGCGTCACAATCCCCTTTGGCATCTTTTCACTCCTGCATGAATGATTCATGCGGGATATAGCTGGAGGAGGGGCGGGATTCCCAAAGGAGGGCCTAACTCTTGAGTGGAAGCCCCGCCCCTTTTGACCTTAAAAGTTTGATATTGCACGCCATTCACACCTGATGCATCAATGAATTTGAATTATACTAACTTGAAATATACATGGACTTTTTTGCAATTTTGGTGTTTTACAGGCATGGGCTGTGGTCAGTGGGAAGATCAACGAGCACCCTAACGACAAAGCGAAATGGAAGACAAATTTCCGTTGTGCACTTCATAGTCTAAAAAACTTCGAGATGTTAGAGGATCACTCCAAAGATCAGGACGACCAACACAAAGTCTATCGCATCATCCGTCCTCAAAGTGAGTTAAACTGCTCAATCTGCACTTGTCATGGGAAAATGAGTTGATTTATAAAGCCCTGGCTAATCTCGTTCTTCAGACCACCAAGAGATCCAGAATGTAGAGCCAGTTCAACTTCCATTCATTCCTCATCTCTACAGTGCAGCTAATGACATATCTGAAGAAATGGAGGTAAGGCCTAGATTATGATTGGCTGTAGACATCATATGTATATCATAAAAATAATAATAATTATTATTTTTTTTTAAATATTTTAAAATATAAAGTTAATTAAAAATAATGTACAAAGATATTTTAAATGTATAATAAAATATATATCTTGTTTATTACAGCAGGAATTGCTCAACCAGGTGGAGACAATGGATCTAAGTGAACAACATGCAGGTAAGAATCACTATGATGGCTATATTTAGGGTTAGCAATTCAAACAATCCATGATTTTGCAACCAACATTTAAGGTGTGGTCACATTTACTGTTGCCCTGTGAAATCCAGTCATTTCAATAAGAATCTGCACAATCCAATGCATCATCAGCTGAAAAAAAATTGTTTGTTAAAGTGATAGCAATAATATAGTTTCTTTGTGATTGTATTGTTATAGTTGTGGTGTCACCTTTACTATTCTTTTAAATTTAAAAACTATTTTTAAGACTTTATCTTTATTGTTATCATTATAGTATTAATACTTAAAAATTTTTGCAGGGGAAACCCAGTCATTTCGGAATCTGTACAATCGAGTCAATTAGGAATCCACACAATTAAGAATTTTGCGTGAGGGCAAAAAAGTTCTCACTTATCTTTGCTGTTCTTTTAAATTTAGAACAACCTTTAAGAATATATCGTCATACTATTAATATTTAAGATTTTCTTGGGTGAAATCCAGTCATTTCGCTATGAATCCACACAATCCTAAGGGTCATCAGCTGAAAAAAATACATAAATAAATCGTTGTGAAAGTGATTTGAATAATATTGTTCTTTTGGGACGGTATTGTTATTGTTGTGGCGTCACCTATACTGTTCTTTTACATTTATTTACTATTATTTTAATTATTGTGGGTGAAATCCAGTCATTTCGCTATGAATCCTCGCAATCAGAACAGAAGGCGGCTTGGTTCAAAAACAAACAAAAAAGTGATTTCCTCGTGAGTGGCGATGCATTGACAACGGACTTTTTTTTGCTAGCAAAATTTCACAGAAATTTCGCCAACGTGACCACACCTTTCAAATCCACACAGGAACCAAAGCAACCTTATGGCAATACTCTAAAAATCAACCAGAAAACTGTAGCAACACCTTGGCAACTAGCCATAACACTCTGCACATGCAAACACCAATCAACTCGCACAACATTATATTAGCAAGTTTCGTTCAATGGCAGGAAGTGAGGTAGATGGATTGGCGTTTGTTATGCCATATTCACAATATGCTAATATACAATATAATTTATATTCACAGAATCCCATGCATGGAACAACGGTTCCCAACAAATCATTCCGACCACCTCAAGCAACTACTATGAGACTCCCTACTCTGATGTTCCATGCATGCCGAATAACACGCCTCCCCCAGACCAGCTGCCATACAATACAGGTAACACGACAGTTTTACACAACAGTTTATTCAACCATGAAAAATCGTAACTATTTTACGAGTTGGCTCGATTGCATGATTTGATTCATACGAAAATGTGTGATTTTTAAGAATAAAAGCAAGCATTAAGGTCCACCCCTAAACCTAAAGCCCAAAGTATACTTTGGTTTTGGCGTACGCGAGGGTCTGTGTACAGTGTGCATGATGCAAATTTCGTCACCAGAGTAGTATGCGCACCACCCGATTTTTGTAAATAACTTTGTACGCACAGGTCGCACCTGCGCATTGTATTTGTTTTGCACTAATCCGTTGTTCCACAAGGTGACAAAATTGGCCCGGGCCGTTGTTTCACAGTAGACTAAAAAGATGGAACAACAACAAAATAGCGGAGACCGCAACAACAGACGGGCACATTGACAAGCGCTTGTGTGAGGCGGTTATAAGAGAGTCACAACTAGTTTAAAAGAGTACAAAGACATTTTTATCGGTCATAACTTCTGGAGTAAAATAGCGCAGACACTGGACAAAGACACTTTCAATTAAAAGGCCGTAAGCAGATTGTACAAAAACATACAAATGAGATCATATGATTTCATAAAAACTCGCCACAAGTTCGTTAAAACATAAAATAGTTACGAATAGCCTTGAGAGGGTGTTGGTTGTATTTGAACCATTGACATTGTCTGTATATAGAACATTGCATATGTAATATGACATCTCTAAAGGCCATATCGTTCTCGCATCATAAACGATAACTATATTAGTGTCCAACCCGATAACATTTTTTTATTTAAAGCATGCGCAAAAGTTTTGTTGTCTGCCGCTTTAAATACTCAAGCTCTTTATGGTTCGATGGATTCTGATTGGCTGACAGTGTTTTTATCGTCCATCAGCTGGAAACGTTCATTGTGAAAGTGATTCCAACGATATTGTTCCTCTGTCCCGTTATAGTTGTAGTGTGGACTGTGCTGTTCTTTCAAATTTTTGAATGATTTTTAAAACTATCTTTGTCCTATAATGTTATTTCTAGGACAGCAATGTAACCTTCCAGCTCTCTGTGACATGGAGATCTCGATCAACTACAGAAAAACAGAAGTTTTGAAAACTCGCCTGTGTTTGCCACTCGTTCAGTTTCACTACCAGTGCGACCCATCTGAGCTGAGAGGAGAGCCAATCCGCTTCCCATCCACCGAGGGTCTGATGATCGACCAAAAACAGATCCAGTTCACTAAACGCATCCTGGACAGCATTCAGAGAGGTCTGCAGCTGGAGGTAAACCAGTATGGCATCTACGGCTTCCGTCAGGACCAGTGTAAAGTCTTCGTCAGCACCAGCGACCCATCTGAGATCCAGAACCCAGAGCCCAGGAAACTGCACCAGAACACCAGAGAGCAACTGCTCTGCTTCGATAAGTACTTCAGAGGTATGAACGATGAGAAAGGAATATTTATTAATCACGCTGAATAATCTCTAATATTATAGAGATCATTTATTAATTAATATCAAATTAATATCAAATTTATTGTAGGGAACTCATTTTAATTATCATCTACTTTTATTACCACAAACACAATTTTCAGCTTTACCTGTTACCATGATTGTTCCCCATTACAAATACAGAATATTCGCTAAAATTGCAACATACAGGAAGTGACATCATTGAGACCTTTTCTACAGCATGGCAGGAAGACAAGTAAAAAATCTCATGCCATTTTCTCAAAAAAAAAAAAAAAAAATTTTTTTTCTTAATTGCAGCATCCTTCAACCCTGTTACCATAGTTACTGTGCAGGGGAAACAAAATTTTATTTATAGACAAAACATTTATCACTAACTAAAAAAGCATTTGGTCCCAAACTAGCTAACACCTACTGAGTGACAGATTTATTTATGGGAAAGCATTGTATGCAACCCTGTTACTCGGTTTGACATTCATTTTGAAATTAATTTTATATTATAAAATATAAAATACATGCATAATGTAATCATTTAAAACAACTGTTAAACATCTCCTTTCACTGACAAATTGTCAACAAAAAATTTCTTGCATTTGCAACTCTGTTACCATGATTGTTCCCCATTACAAAAACAGAATATTCACTAAAATTGTGGCATTTAGGAAGTGACATCATTGGGCCCTTTCTACAGCATGGCTGGAAGACGAGACTAAATCTCATTCCATTTTTTTCAACTTTTTCACAAATTGCAGAATTGACTGCTCAGCCTTCAACCCTGTTACCATAGTTATTGTGGTAAAAAAAAAAAAATCTTTAATTTATGGAAAACATGTTTATCACTAACTACAAAACCAGAATTTAGTCCCAAACTAGCTAAAACCTAATGAGCGACAAATTAAAATGTGAAAAACCCGTATGCAACCCTATTACTCAAATTGCCATTAAAAATATTAAACTTAACGCTTACATAAAATAAATGTATAAAAATTGAAAATAATTGTGAAGCACCTCCTTTCACTGACAAATTGCTTAGAACGAAAAAAAAACTTAAATTTGCAACCCTGTTACACTGATTGTTCCCCTTTAACATAGCTAGAAGACAAGTAAAAAAAAATGCAGGGTTGAATGCTTAGCCTTCAACCCTGTTACCATAGTTATTGTGTGGGGGGAAAAAATCTTTCCATGAATTTCTTTAATTTATGGACAAAGTGACAGAATTGCTTATCAGATGCTTAACAAGCTTCACATTCATGCTTTTAAAGCTTCCTGTAAACTTTCCCCATTGAAAGTGCAAGTGTTTTTTTTATTTTTTTATATACAAAGTTTTCTGTTTGAATGGAAAGCATGTTACAAATGCTGTCCTGATAGCCTTGGCACCTCAACTGTATTGTGATGTGGTATGTGTTTCCATTTTGATTGAAAAATATCAACATTTTTCAGATCTGATAGATTTTATAGAGAACAGACGGGGTTCTCCGGATTACACCATCTACCTGTGCTTTGGAGAGAAGCTCCCGGATGGAAAACCACTGGAGAAGAAACTTATTACTGTCAAAGTAAATACCTTGAACAAAACAGAAACCCATTTCGAGTTGTTTTGTTTGTGTTTCAGTGTTATAACGTATCTTTTCCATTTCCACAGGTTGTACCTCTGATTTGCCGTGAACTTCATGAGAGAGCTCAAATGGAGGGAGCGTCTTCTCTTCGCAATGAAAACGTTAGCTTGCAGATCTCCCACAACAGCCTTTTTGACCTCATAAATTCTTTGGGTCTGCCTTCAGTGGCCTAAAGCATGAAATCAGTCAGCTGACATGCCTTTCCACACACACACACACACACACATATAGTGAGATAGAATTTCAATTAGTTACTGTTATATTTATAGCGCAAACTTTCCAGAGGTGATTTCCATGGGGCATTCAGAGGTCTTGGTCACTCTACCATGTAATAGCAATCTCAAAGAAAACGGTATTGTTCAAATGACCTGAAACATTGTTTTTCCTGTTAATATTTTCTAATGAGCGCTAGAGCCTCATTTTAATATCCTGTCTTCTAGTGAAGAATCTTTCACCTTTCGCCCAAAGGGCTGCCCTTGTATTGTTTCTTGTCTGTCGCTTTATGAATGTGATGTCTAGAAAGTTTGGTGTCATTAAATGTACTATTATTTTAAAAAACGACTGTTTGACTTTTGTGTATTGTTTTATTGAAAGACGCAGACGCCAGTATCTAAAGATGAAGTATGTATAAAAATGTTATGCATATAAACATATATAAAATGAAATTTGTGTCAATGCACAGTGTAATACTTTTAAATATATGTGTATTTTTGTACATGTCTTTAAATTTCAAGACATAAAATACAATTATACAGCACATTTCATGAATAAACATTTTCAAATTCCTGCTAACTAAACATTATTTCCAGAATATATGATTTATTGTACATGAATCATTCAATATTAACCAATTTTTAACTGTAAAACAAACATACCCCTTTAAGAAACATGCCGAAGGATTTTTTTTTTTAAAGTATTTAATAAAATTATTTACAAAGACCGCAACACGGATGCTTCAATTCACATCGCGAATCAAGTATTCTGTGACTGCTTGGATTCATATGATAAAGTTCAATCAGGTTAAGAGATCAGAATCAACTCTCACGTCTGGAATCAACCCTCAGATCAACTCGATGCGATTTGCCACAGGAAAACTGGCACAGTTCTGTGCGCCTCACCATGAGATGCAACTCAAGTTACATGATCAATTCAGAAATCATACAAACATTCCTCAAGCAATTAAAATGACATAATTAGTGTAAAGGGTTCAGAAAAAAAACTTCTGAAATACACTTTTAGCTATCAATGTTTGAAAGAAAAGATTCATTATTTTATATGCTGAATGTCATCAACAAACAGAAAAAAAAACTCAGCTGACAAGGTTTTAAAATGAAAATAGTCTTTTCAACTGAACAGAAAAGATACATTACAGCCGTTCACGTGTCATGCGAACAAAACTATTTCTCTATTTACAACAAAACTATTTCAACGAGGGTGAGGTCTACTGCAAGTTTTCCTGTTTTAGCTATATTAGTAAACAAAAAGCTTTTAAAGAAATCAGTCCACCAAACTGATTCCAGAGTCTCATGAAGACTGGATATCAAAATGATATTTTTATTCGAATAAATACTCTTTGATGGTTTTCTGAGAGACACAGAACATCCCAGAGGATCTTCTGCATGTACGATCCTGCTAATGTTCCTCAACATAATGCTTATATATTCTCATTAACCACAAAAAAAAAAAAAATGTACTGTGCTCTCCAGTGTCAATTATTCATGGTGGAATGGCAGGTTCAAGAGTATTGTGTTTGTGTATATATATGATGCATACATATATGCAAACATGTCATTTTTTAGTCTGACAATGCAAGAGCCTGTTTAACAACTTACACTTCCTGTTGGATCATCAGCTTAAAATAGCATGGTATTCAACACTCTTGAAGAGGGTGCTGCTTTGAACAATGGCAAACTTAAAGATTTTTCAACCCATTCTGTATCCGGACACTCCCAGATACTTTCAAATGATCTTTACGTTCAGAAGAAAACATAGAAACATTCAAAAAGGTTCATTTGACAACTGATGACAAGATGACGAGCCCTTAAGAGTTTCCCATGGCATTGTAGAAATGCACAGATTTTTAAAAAAACAATGAAATCTACTGTTGATCGCTATAAGATATCATCTGAAATGTAGCCGTTACCCTCGGCCTCACATTGGAGTTTGGGAATCTGTGTGTTGGCTTTGCACAGTTTCCTCTTTCTTGTGTTTTTTTGCATGTTTGTACTTATCCACGTAGGCTTTGACCAGGTTGGCTACTTTCACCGGGTTAATCTCACCGCTCTTGCTATGACACACCTTGAGAATGGGGCAAACAAGACATGAATAGGGTCAGTTTAGAAACATGACAATGCTTTCATAATTCATTGAAGAAACGGGCCATTGGAGTGGAGGAAAACAAATAGTATTTACATATGCAAATGTGCTGGTCAGGTGTTTACTTCGGGTCTAACATGCCATACAAGGAAGTGGATATGGAAAAACAACCACAGAAGAAAACACCTGACGTCACGCAATTACCTTCTGGACGGCTTTCCTCAGAATCTCTTTGTACTCTTCCTTTGTGATGTCTCTCTTCTGGTAGAAGGGCTTTATGGCCAGTTTGACCTCCTCTATTGCTCGCTCTTGCATATGAAGTTTCTTTATATACTACAGAAAGACAAACAATGAATTAAAAAATTCATGACATCAAGACAATGCCACGAATTATGAGATAACGATATGATGTAATCGTGCTCTAGTCACCTTGTCTTTTTGATTGGGGTCCTGTAAAACTTCTTTGTGGGATTTTGGTTTGCTGGATTCATCTTGGGGAGATAGGCTGGAGACTGATGCCATAAGTTTTGGTTCAGCCTGAGATAAAGCTTTATCCTTTAATATGGAATAATATGGGATTATTGTAGTACTGAAGCACCATTAACAGCACTCTAACTGCCCACGATAATGAAAATTCCCTGAAAACGTTTAAAAGATTTATGAGGCGTCTCAACTTCCTGTCATCCTCTGGGATTTCCCTTTGCTGAAGGGAATGTGAAGTACTAATTTATCAAGCACAAATTTGTTGCACCTTAATGATTGTTTTTTTTATTTTAAGCAATTATACTTTAGCTGATGAATGCAAAACATCACAGAAACATTTAGTGTCAACTGCTGAAAATTCACATGACATAATGACCCTGATTAATTGTGATAAACTTGTTTTTGTCTGGGACACTCCTTGTGAAAGGAGGATGCAATTTCCAAGAGTAATGCTAACTTTAATTTCTTCTGAAGTGAAGCCTTATTTGGCTGCTTTCAGTTTCGATCACATGGGTACAATAGAAATTGCATCGGCATTATTTTCACCTCCTTGAGAAAGCGAGCTGCAAATTGTGAATGCAAAGAGTGACATGACGACACCCTCTGGTTGCTTGAAGCAACTACATATGATGGGCAATAATTATGATATTCACTGGTATCTAAAAACATTTTTATTAAGGGTGGAGAAATTTCAAATGACAATATCATATTGATTTTTGTGTTATCAAAATTCAAAGGTTTGTTCATGAGGCTCAATTTATGTAACCCACAGAAGTTTCTTCAGTTAGAAAGAGTTTTGCAATTATTTACTATAATTGTCCTAAAACAGTATGTCTGTATGTGGCACACAAAAAATATTTTGAAAAATGTCAGTTTTTTAAAACACACAATGAAAAGTCAATGTGGTTTACATTGGACATCAATGTTCTTCAATAAAGTCAAGCAAGTGTGAGCCTCAAGTTCAACAAATACAAGATTAAGAAAATTGACTATTTTAATTGGGTGGGTGGGGTGGGGGGAATCTATCCCTTTAAGACACTGCAAGAAAGACAAAGTATCTGTAGGGTCTGTACCTGATTTTGTGGGGTTGTAGCAGACCTTCGCGACCCTTCTTGCTTGAATTTTAATTTGAAGAGTGCAAGTTCTAAAAGAGGCACGGGAAAACATTCAGAGTATTTTACTAGTTTTCTAAATCATTTTAGCTTTATGTTGCCTGAATGCGTCACACCAAATCTGATGTGACTGAAGTAATTTAGTTATTATCTCAATACTTGCAGAGTTCGTTACAGACCAGGGGTGTCCAATCCTGCTCCTGAAGGGCCACTGACCTGCACAGTTCAGCTCCAACCCCAATTAAACACAGCTGAGCCAGTGTTAAACCTCAAATGCTGGCTCTCTTTTCAAAGGCTGAATTTGTCAGGAGGCTAAACTTCCCAGACAAGTGTGTTGGGGCAAGTTGGAGCTTAACCAGGGGTGTCCGAACCGGTTCCTGGAGGGCCACTATCCTGCAACCCTAATAAAACACACCTGAACCAGCTAATCAAGGTCCTCAGATTCTCAAGAAACTTTCAGGCAAGTGTGTGGGAGCTGAACTCTGTGGGACACTGGATTGGACACCCCTGGTCTATAATGAACTCTGCACCTACTGAAACTTGAATCTTAAATTCAGACTTGGTGTGGATGGGGAGCAAAACTAAATGGGAAAAGTCAAGAAGTAGTGCAGCGAAAAAATGTTTACTCACTGCTTAAATTCTCAGACTGGGGTTCTGCTTGTTCCTGCAGATTCCAAGTAACTCGTTTTCCCTGCGATTTAGACTTTGCACCAGCCGTAACAATCTCTGTAGTTTGCTTGTTCCCTGCTGGAGTCTCTGGAACGGCAGATTTGGGGTCGACAGCTTCTGTTGAGTCGGCCACAGAGCTCTCACTCATTTCCTTCTTAATGAAGTCCAAATTATCAATCAAGTAATCAACACTGATATCTTCATCGGAGGAAATACCAAGTTCTTGTTTTATTGGCGGATCTGGCGGTTGGAGAGGTGACATCTCCATGTCCTCGTCCAAAAGTGGCGAATGATAAGACTCAGTGGGCTCCTTTATACAGTTCACTGCATCTATGGCAGGCGTATCCAAATTGATGACAAGAGGGTTGTCACTGCAGCTTGGTGAATCATCTTCATCAGGCCATATATTTTCAATTTTTATCTTTTTTGGCTCAACCACCATTTCTTGTACTTTCATCTCATCCTGTAAGCTAGCGTGGCTCTTCTCTAAATCAGCACTGTCTGATTTAATTTCATTAACATATGGTGATTCCAGGCTGAAGATGTCTAAAGATGTCATCTCTTCTTTCTTTAGCTTTTTAACGCCATCTAATTCTCCACACAAGTTGAGACAGACGTCTTCCTCCTTTTTGATGTCTTTCAACTCCTTGACAGAACCAGTGGGCCAAGGTTCTTCCTGTTTAACTTCATTAGGCTTAAGCAGCTCAAGTGAAACATCATCCTCGCTTTCTTGAAGTGTTCTGGTCGGGTCATCATGTCTTGATGACTCAAGTCCATGGGCTGTGATCTCAACTGACTGGGTGGTCTCTTGTTTAACAGATTGTAATACAACAGTCGTCTCACACTCCTGTGGTCTTGCATCTCGCTCTGTCTTCACAGGCGTGGTAGTCTTGTTTGCACGAAGAGCAGACTCATGTAATTCAGTGGACATGGGCTCTGCAGACTTATGGGAGCTCCTTTCAGTACGCCGAGAAATCTCTGATCGTTCTTCTCGCCGTTTACGCTCTCTAGATGTTGATCTTGACCTCTGCCTCTTTAACTTTGTCTCACCCTGAAACGTTGATTTTCTCCTCCTTTCTCTAGATCTAGAAAACGAACGGGATCGGGAGCGCCTTCTTTCTTTTGACCTCTTCCTACGTCTTTCTCTCCCTCGGTTGTCATTTCTCTCATGACTCGCTCTTCTCCCGCTCGTCTTCCTTTCTCTACTGCTGGAACTCGAGGAACACCTCCGGTCTCTTGATCGCAGACGTCGCCTTTCTTTCGATCTTGAGCGGGATTTCGAACGAGATCTCTGCCGATCTCTTGACCTTGAGCGTGACCTCCTCTTTTCTTTCAACTTTGAGTGTTTCTTTTTATGAGAGTCTTTAGATGAAAGGCTTTGCGAGTTTGATGGTGACCGCTTCCTATCTTTGGACTGGGACTGGTGAGGTCTTTCCTCCTTGTCTTTAGCTATGTTAGAAGAATTAAAAGCACCACTGACTGAAGGCAGCTCTTTACACACCCCGTTTCCTTTTCCTTTAGAAGCTTGTTGCAGATTGACTGGAGAATCTTCTAGCGACTTTGATTGGGGTCTGATGGGTAGAGTTCCAGTCTCAGGTTCAGACTTTACCTCCACCTTAACATTTATTTCACTGCATGACCAGCTTGATCTGGAGTGCTCTTCGGTTTTCTGAAAAGGGCTTCCTGGAGTTCCACCACTTCCAGTATCCATGCCTTCTTCGCAACTAGTAGAATCCAAAGCAGGACCTCCTGCGGGTGCTTGACTGTCTGAATGATGGGGTGATTCTTTACATGGCCTGTCCCACAAAGGCTCTGGCTCTGCTTTAACTTCTGCACACATTTCCAAGCCTCTCTCTGTATCGGAGTGTACATCCAGAGGCTCAGATTTGATTTGATGACAGGCACTCTCACTGAATCCAATTGGCACCCGAGGTGCAGTATTTTGGACGCTAATATCAGGACCCTCATTTTCTGGTTCATTATCAGAGGAATCAGACCCCGTAGGGTTAAAGGGATCATAGACCTCACTCTTCTCCTCTTTGGCTTTTGCTCTTAAAGACAACAGCATCCGTTTACTTTTATTATTCCTCTTTATTGCTTCCTCATCACCTCCAGGCAGAGTCCCTCCTGATGCAGGAAGACGCTGAGCTTGCCAGGGGTTTCCGCTAGAGTTTATACGGAAACTGATGGAAGAAGAGGACGGGCGTGAGTTTGAAGAGGCGCTAAAAGATGATGTAGTGGAGGTGAAAGAGCTAGAAAATGAAGATGAAGCACCAGTACTGTCTGCTCTTTGCCTCTGAGCATCCACTGTCCTGTTTTGCTGACTCCCACCCGTACCTTGCTGGTCAACGGTACGTTCCCTATTGCCTGCTAAGCTGTTAGCTGAAGACCCAGGCAAAGTACTGCTACCACTGCTACTATTCGCACTGGAGGTACTGTCCCTTTTAATTTTTGGTATCCTTGGCAATACAGAAACATCCACCCATACAGGCTTGGGAGGGGGCTTTCTGACAGGTGGTTGTCGGACAGGACCTTCCTTGTCTTGATGGGGAGAGTCAGAAGGGCCATTTGGCACCCTTGAGAGGGGTTGACTTCTAATCCCATTGGTGCTCAAGTGGCTATTCCCAGGTCTTGGTGGGTTTAGGGTGATCGGCCTATGAGGAGCTCCCGCAAGCAAATGGGGATGTCCCAAGGGAGAAGGGTGAGAGTGAGGAAGGTGAGGGAAGTGTATAGGGGGAGATGTGGAATTCTGTGGTGTGGAACAGGACCCAGGGGAACTGTGTGCTGGTGGGGGCCTCCTCAAGGGGCTAGAGGAAGGACCAGCCCCTCCAGAGGGTTGAATGAGACTTGTTTCTGAGTTTGGTGTGTCTCCTGTTTCTCCTGAGCCCTGAGTGTTTATTGGCAAGCACAGGGACACTGAAAGGAAAAAAGAAACATTTACTTTTTGAAAGGATGAGTTTTATTTACTGTTTTAGGATAAATAGACTGACACTAATTACAAGCAAATAAATATGGGAATACTTCAATCAAAGTTTGAGATTCATAGTGCAAAATAACAGTTACAGACAACATGTGAACAGGCAATAGTCCCTGGTCTACGCTACATAATATGTATCATGTAAAGGCAGATGAGGCCAATCAAAATGCAAATTAACCACTACCTAACAGCGTCATATATAAATGACTATTATTGTGAGGTCAACTAATATGGATTTTATGATGGCCAATGCCAATATTTTAGAAAGTCGAGAGCAAATATAAAGATGATATATGATATCAACATGCATAGCAAGCGTGGCAACTAATTTTTTTTTTTACATATTTACAAAACAAATGGGAATAATTTGAAAATTAAATATAATTTGAACTTGATTAAAAAAATTGTAAAAATTTATACTTTAGATAATTTCTTGATTCTGTAATCCCAGTATATATATATAGCAAATAAATAGTCAAAATGAAAGTCCTGCTTCCAATACTTAGCCAATTGTGAAAATTTTAATTAGCGCCAATATATTGGCCCACCAAAAAACTCATAAATGTGTGAAATATTCATATCACACCACATTTTAGTAGCCTACCTGTATAGCATGCAACCCTAACCGAGGGAAAAAAACTCCTGCTTGTGTTACCAGTCAACCCTCTACATTGTGAGTAAATCACTCGCATATGCGATTAAATCTTACTCTGGGCGACTAAATGTCTATCGTTAGCCATTGGCTAATAAATTCTTAGATTTTACTCGCCAGTGTGTGTGTTCGAGGCTAATTATAAGTTTAGCACAGATATATTTTCACTCGCTGAACACTCTGACTGAGCGCTTGAGAAATGCTCTCCATCAAGCGATCTGTACTTTTTCAATTCATCTTAATGGATGCGCAGCACACCTGTATTTGATGCACCATAAACTCTAGTGTGAAGGCACACGAGTCGCCGTCGCTTTGCTGATAGCGCCGTTTCTCACACATGCAAAGAGAGAACGAGAGTCTTAAATAGCACACTGAATCGACACGCTACATGTAAACGATATTGTTTGTTATATTTTCCTGTCAAAATAACGGAGTTCATTTGGAATTATTCAGCTTTTAAGAACAAGCAGAAGATATGCAGACTTCTCCGGTAGTGGGCGGAGCTAATGCGCAAACGGCAATCTCATTGGCTGGCGCTCAACTATTACCGTCCCGTTTTGATTTCAACAAATGAGTTTGAGCAAACGCTGACAATGTGATTAATATTCATGAACCCAGTAGTAGTAGTATTAGTAGTAGTATTATCTTTTAATAATAATTACTATTATCTATGACCAACAATATCTTAAACACCACCACTAGTCCTAAGTTCAGTTAAAATTACAAATATGTAATTACTAATCACTAATTCTGTCATTTAATAGTGCTTAATTATAATATAATGCTTGATTAACTGATGTTAAGAGTGTACATTCAGATATTTAAGAAGCTGTGCCATTTTACAAAGATAAGCTGATTTGGTGGAATCATATAGTAGTATAATCTACATTGTATATCGTATGTGTGTGTGTGTGTGTGAGTGTGTGTGTGTGTGTGTGTGTGT
>NW_015648609.1:739987-785472 GCF_001515625.1 Sinocyclocheilus rhinocerous
TATGGAATTTTCTTGGTAAATTTTGATGAATCAATTGAATTATATATATATATATATATATATATATATATGCGTGTATGTATGTATGTGTGTAAAATAGTATCAGTCTGGCGAGTAAACTAAAAATGTACTAGCCAATGGTGATTATATTACCAAAGTGTGTGTAGAGGGTTGCCAGTAGTAAAGAGATGATACAAAGATCTCACAAAAAAAGTATGACTTACCAGGTTTGGTTGCTTTGAGGGAACCGTCTCTGTTGATGACCACATCTGAACTGTCCATGAGGAGCATGCTTTGACCACTGAGGATGCTTCCCAGCAGATCTGATACTGGGGCTTCCTCTGCAACATCTTCCACCTGTGGGACACTCACACCTCCCCTGGAAACCAGCACACAACTAGGATCACCTATCCAAAACTCAAACTCATTTTCATTGTGATTTCCATCACCTTTAAGTAGAAATGATCTGTTTCCTCCATCGAGACCATAAAGAGCGATCCCCCCCCCCTCTAGTAGCTACCTGGAGAGTCCGGCAGATATGGGTCTGGCCACAGGCTGATGGGATCGCAAGGCAGAACAGGAGAGGCCACGGCGTTTAGCATCCAGAACAGAGGATGGCGTCGGAACTTGAATCTCATCCTCCCTAAAAAGATAAATCCAAAAACTTAACCACTCACTTCTTAAAAATAGTTAAATATAAATTGTTAATAAGAAGACCACCACAGTAGGCTTAATAAAACGTCACCTATCATCAAAGGGGTCCAGGTCAAAGGGATCTCCATACACAGAGAGAGAGGCTGCTCCGATTTCGGCCCGCATACTTCCTAAACTGTACTCTGAAGGTTGATAAACTGAAGGAATCATGGAGCCAGACTTGGGCTTCTTAATGCCTAAACTCCGTGCAATACGACCTCTGGAACTGGTTTCCTTCTTTATGACCTGAAAGGGCAAAAAGATAGAAAACACACTTTTATGACAGAGACATAACTACTACAAACTTTCATGCCCTCTTGCATGGAGAAGGTAAAGCAATACTTTCAATCAGCAAAACATTTATATTAGAGCTTTCAACATCGGTGTTAAAAATTACAGGCTACAGAAACATCAATAAAGAACAAAAAAGTTCAAATGTAGAGGTTATACATTAGCAGAGAGCTCACCAGTTTTCTTCTCAATTTTGACTTCCTCACTTTGCGTTTCCATCTCTTCACTCCCATGTTTGTTTTTCCCCCTGTGGTTGCTGAAGATTTGCTTTTGGTTTTCCTTCTTTTAACTGCACAAACAAGTAATATAATCCCATTCAGATCAGACAGAAACCTGAAATCTAAAATGCCTGATTATTATGATCCACCTCAATCACAAGAGGTCAGGTGAAACAGTTAGTAGGCAGTAATGATCATTTATATTTTTATTCAGCAAGGACACATTGAATTGATCAAAAGTGACAGTATAGACATTTACAAAAGATTTATACTTCAAATAAAAGCTGTTTTTTTTTTTACTTTCTATTTTGTTTACTTTTTTTTACTTTCTATTTTTTTACTTTCTATTCATCCAATTACATTTTACAATATATCAAAATACAAAAGTTATTTGAAACCTTAGTAATATTACACAATATTACTGTTTTACTGTATTTTTAATCAAATTCAAAACCATTAAAAAAATCTCCCCCTCCCCCCAGATTCTGAAGCATTTTCAGATTTCAGAAGTTTAGACCATGTGTGATCAGATCAGCCAGAACAAATCTGTCTCACCTGTCTTTCTCCTCCGGCGGGATTTGGAGCGAGGGGTCAAGTCTCGCACATAAACAGCCGTGTTGAATCCGGCCACTACAGCATTGATGGTCTCATCCAACCACGTGGACTGCATCATATATCTGGGAGCGAGCTAAAACACAATACCACATAAAATCAAACACACACTTAGCTCATGCCAAGTAGTACTGCACAAAACATTCCCAAAGTTCACTCACTAAGCCCAAGTATGAGCAAAAGTAACAGTTCTAATAATATCTATGTTCATACTTGTTTAATTTAATTATCCATTTACTATTTGAACAAAACCATCCAAAACATTGGTTAGACCAGATGTATGGTGACACACCAATCTCAGCCCAGCAGCCCATCATTCAAGACATTGTTACACACTTGTGATTAGACAGTAAAGCGAAAGCATCATGCAAACCTGTGCTGCAGTGCGTGCCTGTGTGATGCGCCGTCTGTTGACGTTGGCCCGAACTCGTTCGCTGTGCTGGGTGCGTGCGATAGCGTGGGTCGGTCTGGACGGGCGACGGCTGGTGGTGGGGAGAGAGCTGCTCTCCTCCTCACTGATTTGTTCAGAACCTAGTACAAGATATTAGCAGAAAAAAACACATGGTTATTAATACAATACGTAACAAGTCTTAAATGCGCCGTTAATGTAATGAATGGTTTTGAGAATTGAAAGATGACCTGATGTGCGGTTGTGGGCGATGCACACTGGGCAGAACCATTCCTCTACAGGTACAGTGTCCAGCGGCGGTGTGAGACATTCCATGTGGTACCTTCCATTATAAAGACACAAAATGGGTATTATAATGTTTAAGAGCACTAAATGAATGCAGAAGTCCAGCATACATCACTAGAAGATCAATTAAACACATTTTGATTTAAAAATAAATAAATAAAAAATGAAAACACACTCTTGTTGATCTTATTGCTGACATTCAGAAAACAGATTTTAATGACCAACAATTGTGAAAATTCCTGAAAACTGACATTCTAAATTATAATTCGCTAATCAATACTATATATTTCAATTCAATGTCTATTAAAGTTAGTCAGTGTCCAAATCACTGCTAAAAAATAAGCAGTTCACACCTGATACCGGTTACTTTTCTCAGCACTGGTCAAGAAGGACCAATCACAGCCATTTGTGATGACTGGACAGAGAGATTATTTAATCATTTTATGGAGATTACTGGGGAAGACTGATCCCGTTTGTATACATACAATAGATTTAAAAGTCTTATTCTTACATACCTAAACAACGTCTCTGTGACAAGTGGGGCGAGGCCGGTGGAGTTAATGATAATGAGCGACACCTGCGCCACTCACGTCTCGGAGTGACGACAGTGAAGGACTCCAGACAGTGAGTGGCGCAGGTGTTGCTCATTATCATTAACTCCACCGGCCTCGCCCCACTCGTCACAGTCTCGTTTACAAAAAGGTAGGGTGACCATACTTCCTCTTTTTCCCAGACATGTCCTGGCCAGGATTTATAAATTGCTGGGTTTTGGCTTTGACGAATTGGAATTGAGTTTGACACCCCTGCTATATGTCGTCACTTCCGGCTCCAATTAGTAGCGTAAAGGAATTTCCGCCTGCATTATTGTCAATGGACAGTTTTGTGAAGAGCATAAAATTTAGTTGGACTTTGCAATAAACGTCAATATTTAAAACGGTAGCCTATTTTAAACTCTGCAGGACGTCCCTCCAGAAGCAGGACTGGGCATCACTGATTTTACGTTTCTGTCGTATTTGAGAGTTTGTCATACACTTCTTACCCATCGTCACATCCATCGCACAGCAGGAGACGATCTTCACGATCTTGACCCCCGCAAACCTCACAGCTGGTCTGATCCAAGTCCACATCCACCAGCTCCTCCGTAGGTTTTACAGGCTTCTTCACTGGAATCTAAGCAAACACAAAGTGATACTCCCCGATCCGTCCAACTGAAGCTGATATTACAGTGTGTTCTTCAAGAAGTCGGAAATATAGTAATTACGAAGTCCGAGCACATGAATGTGCAAGCTGTAAATTAAAATATTTAAAAACTTTTTTTGCAGAAACACTGACTAGTATAACTAGTATATACGTGATCTATAGAGACAAGTGCGCGGAAAGCAAGTCTGTAGCGAATGGTCTACTAATAATTACTCAACTTAGATATTTAATTGTGATACAATGTGTAAATAAGTGATTTGAAATGAATATTTTTCAGATGCAAATGTATTCAGATGTAGGTATTTGGGTTTATTGTTCTCAACATATTTTTCTTTTCTTTAGACTACTTTGATGTTATATGTTTCCGACTCAAGTGTGTGGCATGTCATAATTACGGGTCATTATTATGACGTCACGTGCATCAGATGAATAAAGGATGTGCATCAGGTGTGTTTTTGCTTCTTTATTTTTTTTTTCTCATTTTTATTTAGTTTAACTTCTTGTACAACAATAACTAAAAGTAAAAAAAAAAAGAAAAAGAAAAATGACAAAACCCACAAAAATAAAATACTACATTTGAAACTACAATTAAAATCAAAGTGGAAAATAAAAAAATAAAAAAGAATTCAAGCTAGGAATAAAAACTATAATAGTATCATTGTCTCAATGATACTACAATAACATTGTTAGGAACACTATTGCATCAAATGTAGCATTATAATGCTGAATAACTGTATAGAATCAATGACCAAATATGGACAAGAACTTTATGCATGAGTGATGTAAAGGGTTGAAGCCCGTCACTCTTACATTTGACCACTCCAGGATGCAGTCCAGACAGAAGTAGTGTTCGCAGGACTCCGGCGTGGCCACGGGCTGCTCGTGGAATGAGTTCAGGCAGATGGGGCATTTCTCCGAGTCCTCGTCTGAGCTCAGACCCGCTGCATCCACAGCAACACTCCCTACAGCTCCTTCCAGCACCTTACCAGAGTCCTCATCTGAAGATACACACACACACAACAGTGATGTAAACAACTGTGATACGTTTTATTGTAATTGCTTAAAAATATTTTTTCCTAATTGCAGCATTTCTCTTGTAGATTTAAAAAAGTCATTTCATACTTTAACAAATTTATCGTCAACCAAGTCATGTTTTCTCAGACATGCCCCATCACGAAAAATTGTGGCTCAATGATAAACAGTTTCTCCACTTGTAATTATTATGAGAATTCTTTGAGAATAACAAAGTTCCCACCACAACTGTAACAATAACGACACAGAGGACCAATATCATTAGAATCTTTTTTCCAGCTCATCAATGATAAATACATTGACAGCTAATAGTTATTATTAATAGTTATAATTATAGATATCTTTATCGTTCTTGGTTTGAACAAACCCTTTTATGCGTAATAACAATCCTCATGTAAGTGACTCACTGTTTTTTTAACTTTCCCGCCGTAGCACTTTCTCAGGAGAATATCATTGAAGACAATTCGGTCCACAGGTTCCTCCCATGTTTGTTTGAGGATGGTGTGGTCGTGTTATGACATGCATATTTTAGGGTAAAATGCAAACAGATCACTCCTAACAATTAATGCGCCACATGATCTGACACTTTTATAAGACGGATATAATATTGTATCATGTGGTTAGATATGCATTTTAGAAGAAGTCAGAAGTCAGAAAGAGCTTTATTGCCAAGTATGTTTACACACAAAAGGAATCCGTCTTGACGACTGGCGCTTCCAGTGTTTCTTCACCGTCACAACCCTAATGTACAGATGGGTTATTTACAAGTGTATATATTTACAAGTTTACAGTTTAGTGTTTATTTTCATGATAAAATGTATAGTTGGCATGAAGCTGAAGTTGAAAACATCTTAAAAAAAAACATGAATTAAAAAAAATAATAATGTGAAGATATATCATTTATTTTAAACACTGCAATATTCCATAAAAACTTAAGAACTGTCAGTTTGATTTTATCATAAGCTTAACATTTAAAGGTGATGAAAGGCCCAAAGAAGATAATTAAGATATTATTATTCTTGCAGACGTTTAAATCATTAAATAGATGATACAAAAGAAATCAAAATACTTTATTAAATTTTAAAAACGTTCATATAATCAACTAAATTAACACGTTAAACTGACAACTATAAAAATGTCAATAATAAAGGCATGTTGAAGCTAAAGCTTACCTTCACTGTCATCCTCCTCCTCTCCATCAAGGACTTCCTCTTCTTCGTAATCATCATCTTCCTCGCTGCCTGTTGCTCCTTCCTCTGATTCCCCCTCATCTTCTGAGATGTCCTCTGAATTTCCATGACATGCGGGAAGAGAAGTCATTAAACATAAAATAGAAAACAGAATAAAAATATGTATTTATTAAATGCAATCCTGACCTTAACCCTAAAAAGCCACTGTATCATATCTGATACACAAATTTCTAAGGCCTCTTATCAACAATCAAAAATAATAATAATAATACAATAAAAGATATATGACCATTTATAGCAAGTAAAATGCCTTTTAGCATAATTGCACAATCATCCACCTTCAGCTTGTGATTCACGTGTCTTTTAGCTGTGAAATCTTTACAGATTTTAATAAAATAAACATAAGAATAACTGGTATTGTTAGTGATATTTCAAAATTAACACTTACTGGACTTAAGTAACTTAGGTTTACGTGATTATCCATACTTAATGTTTTAGAAAAATCACGTTGAAATGTGAGAATCAAGCACGATCATCGGGCTTTAGGCTTCATCTCTCAATCATCATTGTAGTGAATTGCATGTTTTGAAACTACAGAGCTTTGATCATAAAACTAAGCATTCAAATATTATCTTCCTAAGACATGATTGTGAGATATATAGAGTGCACTGGCGTGTAGCCCAAGAAAAAATGGTGGTGGGGGGCAGGGGGCTGGTGTTAAAAATAAATAAATGAAAATTTTGTAACAAAAAATAAATACAATTAATTAAAAAATATGTATAGCATGCTTTCCAGGGTAGGGTAGAGATGATTTTTGGCACACAAAACTTCCTGTGTTGTTCCATTTGTTGATGCAAGATTGCTAACCGTCATCAGAGATGATGGACATGGCAGGTCTCTTCCCTTTTGCGTGGGAGATGTTCCTGTTGATCAGCTCATCCTGGCTGTCCTCCTCATCCATGGTTACGCTCTGGTCTGATCTAGATAGATCTCAGCACTGAACAACCTGCAGGGCACACATGCATTATCCAATGTCAACATCCACTCCAAATGTGACCAACATTTAAATACAATGTTAAAGAGCATTAATACTTCAGAATAACCTAATAAACGAGGCTTTATCTTTATCATCATAATATAATTTAGCAAAAACACCTGCTAAAATTAAACTGCCAAATTTTAATACACACACCATCACATAAACTATTGCTTTTTAGATCATGTTTTTTCACGACACGTTAAACTGTCCTCGGAAATGTTGTACAGTATGATACACAGCATAACTCTCAATGCTTTATTTATACGAAACAATGTTATTGACTTGATGCTAACGGCTAACACCAAGCCAGCTGATAAAAACACTGGCATGCTTCATTTACACTACACACTCCAGGAAGGCTATAATGAGGTGGGTTGCAAACATGAAAAAATAATCATTGCAAAGCACCAAAAGTCTGTTTATTTTGTGAAACTGAGCCTTGAGCACTTGCACTAAAGCTAGGGCTAAAGCTAACACGCTAGCTGTGTTTCTTGCCCTTAGTCTAAATTTAACTCATCAGCTATTTTTGTTAAATTTCACATCCAGGCCGTACTAAGCAGCTTTTAACGGCGGTAAATGTCTCATTTATTGAATTAATCGGGGAGGTTATAATTTCGAGTATCAGTACCTACCCTGTAAGGTTGTGTAAGACATTATTTGTGTTTTGAAGTCCACACGGCGTTAGTCTCTGACACTGCCGGCTGCAGAAATTACGAATCCTACTATGGGAAGGAGCTGCTCATGAATATTAATTAGGTGACGTGTGACCCACCCAATAGGCTTTCTGCGATTGGCCGAAAGTGATTTCACAATGAATCCTACTTGGGTAGAGGTTTGGGATTATGAATATTAATGAGCAAGGTGACCTAGCAAATTTAGCATGACTAGATTAATATTAATGAACTAAACGTTCGGCTGTTGAAGACCATGAAAGGCACGCAATCACAGCCCTTTCGAGCAGTCTTCAGGTATTCTGCTTAAATTATTTATTTATTTATTCATTATTATTATTTGCTTAATTCACTAGCATTCACGATAATTTCATAAAACATTGTTTATATATTTACACTATATTGTTTTTCGCCTGCTGGTCAACATGCATTTTCCAAATTGACTGATAAATTCTGATAGGTCCCTATTAAATTATTCATTCATTCTAGTCGCAGTATTTAATCATTTATTTAGACAAGCATGTGAGCATGAAAACTGAACTAAATTGACTGGTCAATACGGAGGCCCTAATGAGACATGGTGAGATGAAAATTAGACATTAAGAAAAAATATATTTAAATGCTTTTGCGTTCTCTCGCAAATATTGCGTTCCCTGAGAAACATTGTATTTGATCGCAAAACGTTTGCATCCTCTCACAAAATATTCACGTTCTCTAGCAACACAACTGCGTTCCTCCAAGAAACTTTGCATTTGCCTGCAAAACTTTTGCATTCCTCGAGAAATTTTGCATTCGCTCAAGCTTTTGTAATGAAAATAATATGAGGTAGCCAATAAGAAATAAACAACGTAAATGCCAAAGAATATATATATATATATATATATATATATATATATATCATTTATTTATTTGTTTGTGAAACATATTATGTTTATTATATATTTATCATATATATTTAGATTTATCTAAATCAAACATTTATTTTAAAACGCAAACTCCATGCCCTCCCTACAGCATAATATCTCTAGATATATTTTATTTCAAAATCCTAAAATGTATGTATTAGCTTACATAACAAATGTAAATAAAAAGCCATTCTAATTTTCAAAATGACTTTTCGCGCCATCTCTCTCTCTCGCTCTCTCTCTCTCTCTCTCTGCATGCTTCGTACGTGCACATCCACACTAGCTTCATGGCTTTGCTACACACGGGCGAACAGAGTCCAACCACTTTCAGGACGCGGGGGGAGTTCTTTTTTCTAAAACACGTAAAAGCAATACATAATTGTATCAACCGAACAATTTAACACCAGATTCCACTTGCAAAAATCAAAACGCAAAGTATGATGCGTAACTTTCTAGAAAATGTCAGAAAAGCGGGAAATAAGTGCGCCGAAAATGGTTCATTCCTAAAGTAAGACGTGCAAAACCGAACGCACCGCACCCCGCTATAACTCTGAGAAAATCCACCGAACGAGTTGATGCTCACAGTCAAGCCCCTGCGACGCTGTAATTCGATCGTTCCATTGAATAGGCGGGCTTTCAGTGGAGAGATCGGCCAGCTATTGGCTGACTGTCACGTCAATCAAGCGCTGATTTGCATAAGCAGGCCAGGTTGCAGTTGCAGGGGAGTGGGCAGGGTTGGGGTAGCGCAAGTGAGCTGAACTTCTGCGCTGCTGTAGTGTACTATCCTCAGTTTAATACTTTATTTCGGAAATTATTATCTTTGACGAAAACATCTGAAGCCTTGTGTGTTTTTATCAACACCATTAAGGACTGTTGGATTTGCTCTTCATCCAGCAATTAACGGGTTTATCGGGAAGTTGAGGTGAGTAAGTGTGTCTTTTTGCTTCAATTGTCTGTCAAAAATAATATTAATCGCTTTATTTGAAAGTGATAAACAGATATGCTTTCATAATTTTATCCTTTAATATTTCTGCTTTGCTTTCTATGTATTTGACACGTATATAGCAAAATATGGACGTATTGTATAATCATTAATATTTCACCATCAGTGCTAAATTAAAATTTGAGACTTTATTTGAACAAAACACGATTTATTTATTTATTTATTTTAAATTTAAAAACACTTTCAAGTGTTTCATCCAGGCCACATGGTCAAAGAATATATCATATCATTCTATACCTCATCTGATTAGCATATAATTATCATATATTAATATAATTATGCAAAAGAATTATAAAGAAGATATTTGCCCATGCACGTCATTATGTAGAGTTGCAGAACCTGTAATCTAAACTCTGTTATATTCATTCAGATGTTTCAAGTGATATTCTGGGCTTCCAGTGGCATCCGAACCTGTGATTTCTGAAAGCAGGTAAGCCACTGACTAACGCACATTGCGCCTGTTCTCCACTCCACTGTGCGTGTGACAGCGGCTAACCAGCTTTTGGATGCGTGCCTGACTTCAGCAGCCGTGGGAACGTCCCACCGGAGACTCCTGAACGGGTCGAGGCGGACACGCTCACTGGAGGGACGCTTTTGGGTCCCCCGTCCCTCCACGAGTCCTTCTGCTCCTGTAGCTCAACTGTTGAGTGTTTGATTCCCGTGCAGCACATCACGTGCTGAAGAGATGAACGCATACATCAGTGCATACGTGCAGTGTGTCACAGACACGTGCTCCTGATTAAACTCGCATCTCTAGATGAAGCTGCTTCGCTCAGTCATACTTTCATATGTCATAATAATGTTTTCTTGCACTAAGCCAGCAGCTCTGAACTTTTGAACTTGAACCGTTATGCAAATCGAGTTACAGTAGCTGTGTAAACTGAACCAGCTCTGAATCATATTCACACGCTTAACAGACTCGCTCTGTTAGATTTAGCATAGTAATAATTCAACTTTCATTCTGATCAGCAGTTTCAGTTTTGGTTTCGTAATTGTATTATATTATATTGTATTATATTTTGAAAATTAGTCATATAAAATATAAAAAAATTCTAATAAATCCTAATGTTTCAGTGTACATTATGTTACATTATATATTATATGAAATATATTTGATGAAATCTAAAAATATAGAAAAAAAAATCTAAAAATGTTTGAGTATAAAAATGAGCTTTTAACAACAAAATATTCAAAGTTTTAATATAAAAAATATTAAAAGTTAAGATGTTGCTAAAGAAATGGGTGACATGGTGCATTAACAATTTAAAAAATGTTAAATTTGGTTAAAAAAATAAATACAAATATATGTTTATGTTTTCATTAAATTATATTATTACATACAAAATAAATCTGAATGTTTGAGTACATAAACAACATATTAAAGGTTGTGGTAAAGAAAGACATGGATAGCATGGTTTATATTATAAAATACTATATATTATATTGTATTGCATCATAATATATCAAGTAAAATATTACAAATCCTAATGTTACATATTATATGTAAATAAAATATAAAAAAATAGATCAAATAAATCCTAATGTTTCAGTGTACATTGTTACATTATATGATATGAAATATATTTTATGAAATCTAAAAATATAGAAAAAAAATCTAAAAATGTTTGAGTATAAAAATGAGCTTCTAGCAACAAAATATTAAAAGTTTTAATATAAAAAATATTAAAAGTTAAGATTTTGCTAAATAAATGGGTGACGGTGCATTAACAATTAAAAAAATGTTAAATTTGGTAAAAAAAAAAAATATATAAATATTTTTTAATTTATTAAAATGACTAATAATTTTCACTATGTTTATGTTTTCATTAAATTATGTTATTACATACAAAATAAATCTGAATGTTTGAGTACATAAACAACATATTAAAGGTTGTGGTAAAGAAAGACATGGATAGCATGGTTTATATTATAAAATACTATATATTATATTGTATTGCATCATAATATATCAAGTAAAATATTAAAAATCCTAATGTTACATATTATATGTAAATAAAATATAAAAAATAGATCAAATAAATCCTAATGTTTCATAATACAAACATACTTTCAGCAACAAAATATTACAATTTGTGGTGTGATGGAAGACGGAAGAAATGTTTAACATTGCGAGTCAATCATTTCTTTAATCCAGGCTTTGTTTTGAAAAAGTTCTGAATTCAGATGATTTGAGTGGTTTATAGTTACATTTTGAGTAATATGTATATTTAAAATGTAAATCCTGTCTCCTAATACTAATTAAATGAGCTGATAATCAATTCGAATGTGTTCTATGGCTGATATTAGTGAAATAGTCATTGATCCTTATCTTGTCTGTTAATGGCTCTGGCCCACATAAAGACATTCATCACGGATTACAGATTTGATTTGATTGAGTCTCTTCTGAACGGCCTTCAGTTGTGATTATCCCGTTCGGTGACATGAATGAAAACATGTCACTCTCATTAATGGCCATCCGTGAGCCACGGCTGTGTTTGTGTTTATCTGTATGGATGAGTAGTATAGCGTCTGTAGCTGTAGCTGTAGAGACAGACAGACAGCGGCGAGCGCTGATGAGGATTTGAGTCGAATCTCACTCTGTCAGACAGGCTCTTGATCCACTCTCATAGAGTTAATCATGATATCTCAACAGCCAAGCAGCTCAGACAAACACCTTCTAATTCACTGGGGGTTTTACTGTATCATACTGCTCAGTCATCTTTAAAGAAGACTTTCAGAAAAATATGACGGCAGTTATTTGGACGCCTTTGTGGTGCCGTGAGAAAGAACAGATCAGACTAATGACTGAAATTGTAGCAGCCCCTTTATAAAAACACGTCTTTATGGATTTTTATACATCATGTGGTTTGGGGTTTAGTTCAGTGTTTCCTGTAAACTTTTAAGATCAAGAACCATATATGATCAAATGTATATGTTTATAATAATTACTTGTGGAGGTCAGTTTAAGTTTTTTTTTTTTTTTTTGGTCACTTGAATTATCATCTTGATAAAGTAATGTGTTCATGAGTTAGTGTCTTCTAAACTTAAAACCAAAACATGAATAGGTAAGGATGTAAAAATCTAATAACATATATATGACAATTATAATATGCAAATTATTGGGGAAAAAATTATGAAAATATCTTTACAAATTTTTAATAAATGAAATATTATATTAAAATTATAGATATTAAATATTACATTTATTACATAATATAGAAATATATTTATGTTAATATTATTTTATATATTTCTAATTTATTATTACATATTAACGATTAATTAATATGTTTGATTGCTTCTATTGTCCTCATTTGTAAATCGCTTTGGATAAAAGCGTCTGCTAAATGACTAAATGTAAATGTAATATTAAGTAACTTAATTATGTAAGTATATATATAATCTAAAAATAATATTTTTTAAAATAATATATAAAAACTTATTTGTGGAGGTTAGGTCAGCTTGAGTATGATAATGCATAATACTAAGAAAATATGATATTTATTATTATTATGTATTTATTTATTTTTACTCAAATTTGCATTTTAATATAAGTTGTAATGAGAAAAACTAAGTGGTCTCTTGTGGACATTTGGACACCAGTGAGATACTATTATAATTTTTATTTTTCTGTTTTCATTTTAATTTTTGTAAAAGGTTTAGTAATTTTGTTGTTAGTTTTTGCCATTTTTATCAGTTTATATTTTTATACATTTTTATTTCTGTATTAGTTTTAGGTATAGTTTTAGTTAACTATATTAAAGGGTTAGTTCACCCAAAAATGAAAATTAGCTTGTGTTTTACTCGAGGCATCCTAGGTGTATATGACTTTCTTCTTTCGACCTCATACGTCATGCTCCCGGAGCTGCTTCCAGTGTACAACAGAGAGCGCAAGCTACATTAACGTGATTATTACGTTTTGAATATGGATATTTTTCTTACAAAAACGCATCAATTCGCTACAGGAGGCCTTTATTCACCCCCCAGAGCCGTGTGAGACACTTTATTTATGGATGGACGCTTTTTATTTAACTTCTTTTGGACTGATGCATGCAACACCCGCCCTGGGATGACTCGGGGGGTGAGTAAAAAGCAGCCTAATTTTCATTTTTGGGTGAACTAACCCTTTAACCCTGGTATATACGACAGGTGTGTGATATGTGAATACTCATTTTAGCTCTAACATGTTTATTACTAAACCACGTTTAAGTGTTAGAAAACATTCCCTGTGTTTGCTTTCACTTACCATCTGACCTTTGTGAATCAGTGATAGAAAATAGCAAACGATGAACGATGAACTGTGAGCCTCAAACCATCACACGGGAATCATCTGAGACACAATGCACAGTCTTTATTGTACTTAAATACATACACAAAAGTAAAAGTTCTCGAGATAAAATCTGGTAATATTTTACAGTAAATACATGTTTTGAAATGTACCAAAAAAGTAGTAAATATATAATTCATATATACAGTGAATATATAACATAAATGGTTATACAGACGACAGTTAAGACAGCGGAGTTGAATATAAGCAAGTCATTATAAATCCTTAGCCCTGTGCTTCAGCTTTATTACCGCCAAGACGATTCTCTGGATGTCAGGACTGCAAGACACACAGAAAAGTACACTGAGTGATGCTGTTGGCTCGTCCAATCATGATAAGTACAAAAATACGCCATCTGCGGGCTTTCAGACACATGCATGCACACAGCAGCCGAGAGAGAACAGAAAGAAACCTCGAACCCAGAGAAACGTCCGAACGTCACACTCTACTGTTTATGAACCCTGAGTTTTAGCTCTCGCCAAACCGGCAACATACTGCCTCAATCGTATAATGAATATGCAATATAGCACAAGGCATTGATAATGTGTGGGAATCATGAATTTGATGTAATTTGTTCTTTGGAAATAGCAAATACACACTGAGACGTTCCCGCAGTCGTACTTTGCAGGTTCACTCAAGAGTGTCCCGAAAGTAACGGCTACAGACCAGAAGAACAATCGAGCACTGGATAAACATCTACTAAAATATGAGATTTTGTCATTTATGTGTTGTTTATACAAAGACAATGTCATCATGGGGAAGTTTCCCCTCAGAATAATTCAGTTAGCAACAGGTCCAACTTCCAAAAAGTCTCCGTTTTGTAATCGTTTAAAAGTAGGCTATATGAGTAGCTACAGAGATAGTTCATATTTTTGAATACTGGTGGTTCACAATCAAAAGCCACAGATGCTTTAAAAACAAGTGTTTTATGTACAGTGTTCACAATCTTTGTACTAACATTCAGACTGTTTGGATCATTGTCCACTCAACACATCTTGACAAATATTCTTTCAGGAGAGGAGCGCACACATGAAAGCCATCCTGTCATTAGATGTGCCAAAGGGATAGATCACCCAAAAATGAAGATCTGTCATCATTTACTCGCCCTCACGATGTCCAAAATCATATGCCTTCCTTTATTACGTAAAACACAAAAGGAGATAATTAGCAGAATGTTCATGCTGCTGCTTTTCCATTCAAAAAGCATGAAGTAAACGGGCTCTTTTATTCTTATGAATAAAATATATTCTATTCTAAATTAAGAATAGTGCTTGTATTCAAACATTTCTTAAGAATGTTTTTATTTTTTTTCTTCTTAAGATTGTTTTAAAGACAAAACAAAAGCCGTATTTGAAATCCTTGAAATTCACTGTAAAGTTTGGATAACTTCCAACTTGTCTAAAATCCACAAATGTAAGACGTTTAATGAATTTATTGGGTTATTTGAACATTAAGCATTACAACATAAGACTAGCTACATATAACACATTATTACTATTATTAGAGATTATTTTTTTTCAATTTGTTCAACAAATACCACCATACAATTAAATATCACCTTTCATTTTCTTCTCAAAAAGATTATTATGAAATTTAGACTTTATCTTAGATTTTGATGAATCCAGTCCTGATGAAAACAATCCATTAAAGTATCATAAAAGTGTCCAATGCGACTTTTTTGCACTATATTTCAAGTTTAGAAGCCTTCAGAAGTCACATGATATATTTGTGTGCGAAAGAGACCCAAACTGAAGTCATTATTAAATGATAATCTATATGCATTTACGCATATTCAAACTTCGTTTAATGAATTGGGTTATTTGAACATTAAGCATTACAACATAAGACTAGCTACATATAACACATTATTACTATTATTAGAGGTGATTTTTTTTTCAACTTGTTCAACAAATACCACCATACAATTAAATATCACCTTTCATTTTCTTCTCAAAAAGATTATGAAATTTAGACTTTATCTTAGATTTTGATGAATCCAGTCCTGATGAAAACAATCCATTAAAGTATCATAAAAGTGTCCAATGCGACTTTTTTGCACTATATTTCAAGTTTAGAAGCCTTCAGAAGTCACATGATATATTTGTGTGCGAAAGAGACCCAAACTGAAGTCATTATTAAATGATAATCTATATGCATTTACGCATATTCAAACTTCTCACATAGATGTCACCCCAGTTGGACATCAATGGCACTAAACGTGTCAAAGCTATGCTGAGTCCAGCTCACCACAAAAGTCTGGGAAAACGTTCCTGGTTGGAAAAGAGCAGCGTGAACATTCTTCAAAATGTTTTACATATAGGTTTGCAACACCAAGTAAAGTAAATGACAACTGAAATTTTTATTTAATGGATGAAATATCCCTTTAATAATACACACACACACACACACACACAGCTGCACTATAAATCAGCAAAACAGCTGTTAGGACACCAAACTGGGACAGAAGAGCGAAAAGAAGACAAGGAGTGTAGAACTCAAGGGGACATGGCAGAAACACTTTAGTTTGCATCAAATTTAAAGTCAAATTACATCTTCGTAAGCAAAAAATATCTCGACTTCAACAAAAGTTTTTAGCAGCTTGTCAAGATGTAATTTAAGACCAACCCACTATCCCTTAAACTAAAGTGTTGAAGAGCACAGGTTGTGGTAACACTTCTTTTTGAAAGGCACTACATACTGACTTCATAGCATTGTAATATGTAACATCTATATTTACAGAAAAAAATAAGCATATACTGTACATTAATAGCACTAATATACAGTGACTGAAAATATATCAGTTTTGGATTGAACTACGGTTATGTTGCGTAAATTAGTTGACGCAGTGCCTTTCAGCTAAAGTGCTACAATAATCAGGCCTGTTGATCAGAAGAGGGCGGTTAAGGAGGGCCACCATGCAGGCACCTTCACCCAGACAGGGCTGCCGCCACGGGCGTGTGTGTGGCAGCTGGGGGTGCAGGCAGGGAAGCAGCGGCAGCATCTGTCACACATACACACCCTCAGGGTTCAGGCTGGACACCAGGGGGTGCTGCAGGTTGCGCGGGTGACCCAGGAACTGCTTGGCAGTGGGACGTGGGGGCGAATCTGTGGGAAATATGGAGTAAAATATACAACAATAACAACATAAGTCCATATAAACACACAAATGTCTGTACTAGCTATTAACCACCATATGACCGTAATATTTGTTCAGTGTACAACCAGAAATCACTACAAGGAATGTTGTAACCCACAATGCAATGCACTTTCCATTTCCAGTGTAAGAAATGAGCTGAGATGTTTAGCATCTCTTTCTTTACATAAGACATATTCACACTAAAGTGAAATTTCAGCATAAATTCAAGAAGACTGGATGCAATGTTCTGAATAATTATGCGTAAACAAACATAATGATGTCATGTGATAAATTGAAAAAATTAAGCATTGTATACTGCATACTGAAAGTATATACTGCATACTGACTACTATTTAAAAAATAGCATGTCAAACAGTATGCATTATTCAAGTATAAACATTTGAAACTGTATTAATCTACAATGTCACTTTACCTCTTAACATCAAATGTTTCCTTTGAATTTAGCAAACATCATCCGGTTATCAGGTGATTATCTTTCATTTTTAGTGCAATTTTGTTTTAAAAATCTTCAAATGTGCAGGTTATACTGTAGCATACTACTAGAAATAGTAATGGTAGCATGCTGTTTTAAAGTCAACCATTTAAAACCACAGATCATATGTTTGCAGTTCAGTTGTTACATCAAAAATGTAGGGTCAAGTTGAGCACATTGCATTGTGGGATATAGTACTGTATACCACCGAGTGTATTCTGTATACTGCACATTATAGCAAATGTAGTAAAACTAGGCAGTACACAGTATATAATGTGTAGTATGCAGTAAACAGTATGCTAGTATTCCATTATTAATTGATTTTCTCTGTTTAGTTAGGTATATGTACCTGAAGTAGATTGTGTGCGTGTGTGTGTGTGTGTGTGTGTGTGTGGAGGCCATACCACTGTCTTTGTGTTTGTCCTGCTGTTGTTGAGTCAGGTCCAGTTGTTCTGGGTGAGTATGAGTAGGCAGGGCTCCAGCCTGCTGGATAAACTGTTGTAAATTACACTGTCTCAGCTCCTTATTCAACTCCTCCACTTCCTCCTGCTTAGCCTACACTCAGAGAGAACAGACAATCACAAACAGCCTGCTTACTAGAATAAAAACAGTTTAATTATAAATATGAATGATTCAAAATTATCATTTTTTTTTGCAATGTAGTATGTGGCCAACAACTTACTATTGGATACGTTTTAGAATATATTTGTATTAATTTATGATTTTAATGTTTTTTTTTAATTTATATTTTGTTTTAAAATTTTAGCAGCAATTCTTTAATTAATACCTTTAATCAATTCCTGTACACTTTTCATTGTGTGTGTTGTCTGAATACAACATCATAACCAGCAATTTTGCTTCTTTTCGTTTTCTTCTTTATTGTAATTCCACCTGTAGTCACAAGGGGGCGCCATGTTTTAACAGCAACAACAGCCAAGTTGTGCCCTGTGGCTCTGATTACAGTAATCTTAGGATTTGTTCTCTATGGGGTACCTTTGACACCTTTCCGGTTGTAGTTTTCATTTGTTTAACAAGACAAGCCAAATTCAAATACAGACAAGTCAATGATAACCACAAAGTATGTAAAGCATGTAAGTAAGTAATCACCTGAGTTGCTATTTGAAAACTATGATAATTCACCATGTTCTGTTGATGGATCAACCTAATTTGCATGCATGACTTGTCTAAGAGGAATAGATTCTGATTATGTAAGATCCAGTTAGTCATGGTTGATTTCTTTGCTTTCTGGAAGAACACATAAAGGAAGGCTTTTGAGTGGCGCTGGGGTATGAAGTAGTTTAGACCATCTTCATAGACTTGCAAGTCTTTGATTTAAGTCACTGGAATACTGAAACGCTGTTATAAAACTGAGGCTGGTGCATAATTATGTACAGTTTGAAATTCATGCATGCCCAGCAGGAAAAGAAACTCATTCAATAGGTATACACCTTTATTTTGTCCTTTCAATGCATAAAATGCACAGGAGATAAAAGAAATGCACGTGTGTCCAAATAAAAACATTTGTTTTTGTGCACAGAAAAGTCAGAATCCATAAGTTTGAACTGAGTGTGAACTAAGGTTCATATGAATAATTTCAATAGATGAGTACCTTTGTTCACTTTCAAATTTTCAGTTCATTAATCATACGCCTCCACCCTCCTGCATTCGCAGCCAACAGCTACAAGCCTCTCTCTAGAGCCACGCCCTCTCTGCTTACCTTCAGCAGAGTCTCCGCCCTCCCCAAAGCCTTCTCAAGCTCTAAAAGCTCCGCCTCCAATTCCTCCCCCTGCTTTTGTCGACTTTGAAGATCTGCCTCGACTACCCCCAAAGAGTCTTTTGAATCGGACTGGGTGGGCAAGATGTCCGCCTGTAGCATTTCTCTCCGAATGTCTTCCTCAAGCTGCATGGCGCGAGTGTTGAATTTGTGCAACTTTTGCCCACAATCATCCAGTTTAGCATGCAGCTCTCCTAACCGGCGCTTCATCCCACGCTCCCTTTCGGTCTCTATCCTTAGTTCCTCCTCCCAGAACTCCTCATCCACCAACTCCTGCTGGTTCTTCCACAGGGTCTTCTCCAAAACTTCCATCTCTGCCTGCAGGGATGACTCCTCAGCAGACGACTGTTCCCAAGTCTCGCATTCCTTGTCGACTGCCAACAGCTGGGACTCGAGGGCATGTAGCTGCTCCCGCTGCTGGAGAACATGCCGGAGCACCTCCTCTTTAGATGGCCCCGGAAGGTACTGCGCGTGTGGAACTGGGGACGCCCTCTGTTCAGGAGAAGGTGTTGTACGAGAGTCCTTAGTTTTCACACGGGGAGAACTGGAGGGGCCCAAGTTGAAGGTATAAGATTTCTTTGGCAATCCCCGTTTGGGTTCTGATGTGGAAGGCTTGGAGTGAGGGAGGGTGCGGTTGTGCAGACTTTGCTCTTCACTGCTACTGGGACCGGTCCGCCGCAGGAAGAACTGCACCTCGCTGCTGTGTTGGCCCAGTTTGGCCAGGGACTCCAGTGGGCACTCATTGGCCAGAAGTTGGCGCTCGGTGTCCCTCAGTCTCTGAATGAGAACGTAACGACCCGTCTGGCCTGTAGAGAGCACAGGGGTAGTTAGAGTCCAACAATCTGTACATTATGTGGACAATCCCACTGGATCTAGGGGAACTGTCCTAAGGTTACTTCAAGTGTCTTGCTGAAGGCCATCATGGCAAGGGCTCATGGACCACCACTTTGTGTGCCTCTAACCTACAACCTACTGGTTACTAGCCCAGATCTTTAAAGGTCTAACCCAAGGTTCCTCAAATCTGGCCCTGGAAGGCCACTTCCCTGCAGAGTTTAACTTGAAATCTGATCAAGCTTACTTTTCTATAATTTTTTTTTGTTTTTAGACCTTGATAAGCTTGCTCAGGTGTTTTTGATTAGGTTTGGAGTTAAACTCTGCAAGTCAGTGGCCCTCCAGGGCCGGATTTGGGAAACCCTGGTCTAACCTCACCACCTGAAGTTCCTTCTCAGAGGTACTTACCAATGGCTTGGGCGAGTGCAATGACTACATCCTGACATGATGTCTCTTCTGACAGGCCGCAAACCACTCGTACAACTCCATCCACCCAAACTTTCAGCTCCATCAGAGACAATGAACACAGATCAGCTTACATCAGCAATGCATGGTAACGTCTGGATTCTGAAACGACAAAACAGCAATAGTGACAAGTTAATGCAATGTGTCTTCACAGTCTGAAAAAGATTACATTACAACAAAGAGCGAAAAATGAGGACAATTAAAAACCCCTCATTTTCTGTGATACCTTGCAGGCCTGATTCTAAACAGCAGTCTTTTGATTTTTTAAATAATATTTTTAACTTGACACAACATCTTAAAAAGCGATGGTACAAGTCTACAAGATGTAATATAATGGCCAAAGACAGACATATGCATAGAATAGTTAACCAAACAGTGCACAAGAATCCCCTGTCCCAACTTTAAGTACTGAAATACTTAGTTAAAAAATCATCTATGGAATTCAGAACTTGAGTAGACAAAACTCCTCAAATAAGGTCCAAAATACATCCATAAAGAAAACTCAAGATATTTTCTACGTTAATTGTTTCTACCTGATTGCTCCAACCCAGCCATGAGACATGAAATCGTGATTGAACATCAGCTCCAGTGGGTAAGCAAATTTCAAGAGTTATTATTAGCAGGAGGTTGATAGACTCATAGCTCTGCTCCAATTAAATGCACTGCTGGCTCTCTTCAAAGGCATTTTGGCAGATGAATGCTTAAGGGAACAGACAGGCAGAACGTAGTTGTTCAGAGACTGCATGTGCTTGCATGTGTGTCTGACTCCACTTTGAAGCCCCTCAGCAGGAACAGATGGCGCTGCTAAGGTAAGGTGTAGTATCCAAATGCTTCAGCCATGCAGATATTGAATGAACCGCTGTTTGTGAGATTATTATAAGCGAGACATGTTGGTTCTGGGCACTTTGACTGTTGCATATTACACCCTTTGTGAGGAAATTCTATGGTAAAGTCTACCGCATTAACTTATGAAAACATTTAATAGCAGTACTAAGCAGACCATTTAGCAGCTGCCAAATACCAAGTGATGGATGCTCTATCTCCAGGCCTTAAAGTCATGCTTAAAAGAGAATGAATAGAATTAAAGGGGTCATGAACTGAGAAATCAAAATCCCCTTGATCTTTTGACATATAAGAGGACATTGTACTATAAAAACATCCTGTTAGTTTCAGAACTCAAATCTTTCTTATTAGTCTAAAAACAGCTCATATATTGAAGCCAATCTGCCAAAACGACAGCTTGTGGAATGTGCCACTTTATGACGTAATAGTGTGGCTAAACCCCGCCTCCACAGAAGATCAACACCTGTTTCAGTAAGAACTTAGTAATTTGTTCACTTCATTTTACCACAGATTAGTTTACAAACAAGGCACAATTCGACACAGGATTTTCAGAAAGATTTAATCTAAAAGACGATGCTGTGAATATATCGGATCCGACAGTAATGTCGCAACACAAGTGTGAGTAAAGGTTTTTATTACGTGGTCACTATCGCTTTGGTTGATTATGACTAATGGTTATTCCCCAAATTCCTGTTTCAATGGGAAATTTTGTTTCCTTCCCAAATTGTCAATATTGTAATGAAAATATACATTTCTGCATGTAAAACATCTAAGTTATTTCTAATACTTTTTTCATTTTGATTTTGGGGTGAAATTAACATTTCCATAACATTCACACACAACTATTTTTAACACCCAGAGACAGAATAAAGTGAGATGTACGCTTCTGAAAGAAGCCACTTGGCATTTGAGCCATCTAAATAAATAATTAGAAACCACCCTGAGAACACCAACTTGCATGAGTCATTTGATATTTAGGCCACAAACAGAGTTTGTAATGTGTACATCTTCCGACAACATAGATTACAAAACCTAGAGGCACAGGTTATTAAAAAAAAAATAATAATAAAAAGTGAAGTCCCAACCTTGAATCTTCTAAAGTTTGATATCCGTTTTCTTTCCACCTGCTCTTGTAAGCCTCTTGATCTACTGTTTTTCTGTTCTTCAAAAACTCTCAAACAGTGTTGGCCAACTCTGAAGCATTCTTCTGCCCCATTACCATCCGTACTGAATCGGAGGAATGCTACCTTGTTGGCCCGCGTGCAGAGAGCGGAGAGCAAAACAAATCTTCTTTTGTCTCCTGTACCTCGACCAGGCTCGATCTTACTAAATCAAGTCCGTGGCCTCAGGGTACACTTCTCAACGCAGCCCGCGGTTACCATGACAACAGAGTACTAGACGTGAAAGATGAATCGCAGAGGAATCAACAGGTGCCAGACGCATTGGGCTAGTCGGTTTGGACTTAAGCTCACTGCATTCGTGTTAGTACAGAAAAAGATATATTCTAGCATTGCGACTTGACTCACAGCAGGCTTGCGTTTGAGATTAGGGTGGATCGCTGTCACACTCTTGGATCTTTTAACTCATAGCATACATTCACACATGTCCAGACCCACTGCTTCAGAAATGAATGCAGACCCACCCCAGAAACATCTATAACTTCCCTGTCTCCTCCCTTCGGAGCGCGTCCTCCGAAAGCTATGATTACTGGAATTATCCCATTCCTCTCTCTCATCATCCTCTTTGTGTTTTGCGAGCTGTTGGGAATATGTCCTGAGGAACAAGCGCACTGTTATTGTGCAGGCGTGGTGCTTTCTCTTAACACTAGCAGGTGCTATTAGCCAGTTTTTTTTTAATTATTTATTGAAACTACTACTGTGCAATGTTGCCATTAATAAATCATTGCAAATGTATTGATAGTAAGAAGAGTAAACCTCTAGAGACAGACAGAAGTTTCACACGAGCACAAACACACATCTGTAGAATGTAGCATGTAAACGTCATCTTGCACTTCAAGGGAGGAGAGATACACTCTCTGTTAGCAATTCAGCTGTTTAATACACAGGCGCAAAAGTGCAAATAATTCATGAGCCAACGCTGACATTACACTCGACAACTATGTCTATTGCTTAATCTATTGAAGTACTAAACTTGTTGTGCTACAGACAAGAATGATACCTTTACTGTGCAAATGTGCTAATATTTTCCAAACCATCCAGATGCTTTTTTTGAAAGACGAAACACCCTAGCAACCTCCTAGCAACTATCCAGAACACCCTATCAACCATGTTACCAGAAACCCAAAACCGCATAGCAACACCCCTATCAACTACCCAGAAAAACATCCTTAGCAATGCCCATCTAACAACCTTACAACTGCCTAGCAAGACCTAGTCTCAGCCTCAGACGTCACGCCCACGGACCGTTGGCTAAACGTCTGATGCATACAGCACACAAAATTGGAAACACTTTGGGAGTTTCGAAGTCGTCATCATCGGATTGGTTGAATTATACAGGATTTCCGGGAGACGTGTGTGTCGTGTTCTTTAATGTTCCGTCTGGAAACAAAGATGCCGTGACGCCAAACCTCCTCATGTTAGAAGAAAGCCGTCTTGTTTACAACTGTGACAATGAGCGCTTATCACGATCAAATAAAAGCTGGATTTTCAAAAGTATGTGAAATAAGTAAAGTTCTAAAGTCATAGACTTTTTAAAATTTGTCCAAGTGTTTTACACACGGTTTGTTATTGTGGGACATTTCAAACATGACGCGACACAAAACGAAACGTGATTGGTTGCTTTATCTGTCAGTCATATGGCGGGCCTTGGCCATTCAAAGAATCAGTCTGAAGGTCTGGCTATGCGAGACTAAGCAAGACATAACTTAGCAAAACAAACAAATGCCTAGCAACACCCTAGCAACCACCTAGCTAGGTAATCGGCCAAATATTAGACACAATATAACATCTAAACTCAGAAGGTGGAATAAATTCCTCATATGTATGTTCTTTGAAAAGCTTGTTATTGACAGTTTTGTCTGTTCTTCACTATATAAATCAAAGCCATTTCTATAAGCACACATCTCTGCATCTAAGAAATAGCATATCTTGTCACACAATGGTCTGAGACATTTTCCGGGTCACTCGCCATAGCAAAATTACACGTGTTAATCTCTGATTAATACAATATGAACCCACACAAAAGGCCATTTGTAGCCTATCTCATGCAGTACAGACATTATTTTCTGTTGCAGCTGTTGAGGTGTATATATCCCATGGTGCATGTCAGCTTCAGCCCCCATATATACACAACAACTGCTCTTTCTTTAAAAATCCCTGAGTGAGAACACATCTGTGTCCTACTCTGCCACAAACACATGGCCTAACATGTCTGATTTTCTGCAGCTTTAACAAACAAAAACATTGAAAAATTCGAGGGCAGGGTGAGACGGCGCTCTCTGTCAGCTGTAGTGTGGCTCTGACTGAATGTTTCCTCAGCAGTTGATCACTGAATGAATGCGGTGCTAAGAAAGCAGTGAGATTGTGTTGAGGAGTGTCTGGTGGGTGTGAGGAGAGAGATTTAGTCTCCGCTCATTATGGATCAAATGGAGATTTATTTGGATGGCATCTCCACCCCGCAGCAGTGGAGCATCAGCAAGATCTCTGACTAAAGGTGTTTCATGTATAAAATAACACAAATAAAGGGTCAAACCCATCCAAAGCATAGACACTAAAGGTCCGATAGCCGATCCAAGCCCAATAATACACTGTCAGGATTCTGACCATGTTTGGGTCATCTTTTTTGTCAAGTTTGGGTTTGTAATTGTAATTATTAAGAATATTAAGAATTCTGTTCTCATAGAATTACATAGGTCAACACATTAGTGTACACCTAAAAGCTGACAAGGCAAACTTTTAACATATATACACATTTCAAATCTACAGTCTTTCTCCTACTAAAATAAAAACGTTGACATCACCTTGCACTCATGGGCGTGTCCCAACTTTTGACCAATAAAAATGCTCTCTAGAGTGACAATGTTACTCCCCCAATACCATCTGTAACTGACTGTCAATAATAAGTAGCTAATCATGATTCATAGCTGTGATGTAAACTGAATGACTAATGGTTATTCTCCAAATTCCTGTTTCAATGGGAAATATGATAACGATGAAAGGAAAATTGTGCTCGTCAAGCCATATAATTGGGTCTTTAACGTATAACCTAAAGTGTACTTCAGTTTTGACGCGAACGCTTAGCATATGCATATAGTTGAATTAGGGCTGGACAATAATTCAATATCAATATGTATCGCGATATAATTTTTTTCAATAACGGTGATATGATTTTTAAACACATTTCCGATATTTCGATATACATTACCAGTGTTTCCCAGACATTGAATTATTTGTGGTGTTTGACTTCGTTGAATATATAATTTTTATTATTTTTTTGGGAAAGAAATTATAGAAATTATACTTTTATTTAGCAAGGATGCTTAAAATTGATCAAAAGTGATGATAAAGGCATTTATAATGTTACAAAAGATTTCTATTTCAGATAAATAGTGTTCATATCGATATCGGAATTATATCGTATCGACCGAAATTAAGAAATATACCGTGATATCAATTTTGGCCATATCGTCCAGCCCTAAGTTGAATGCATAGCCTTTCAAAGTATACTTTATTTGATAATGTGCATGAACGCAGGCACTCAACACATGCACACTAGAAAATTTCATCCTTGTCCAGTGTTTGCGCTATTTCTCTCCAGTCATTATAACCGATACATTTCTTTGTACTCTTTTAAACTAAAGTTGCGTGTTTCTCTTAACCCCTTCAAACAATCGCTCTCCAACGTTGGCACGTAGTCAGTCGTGTTTCATAGAAATAAACATTTCACAGTACATTAATGTAGCAGATATGATTTTGAGACAAATTCCATTCCCAACACTACAAACCACGCAGGATTCACAAAGTCAACAAGAACATCACAGACACCAAACAAGACGTAATTTTATAATAAATCTGATCTACCACAGTTCTGTACAGCTTTTGAACCAGCTAAGTAAAAGTAGCAACACTACAAATTGTGAAGCGTGTCATTTCTGCACTACTAGTGGTACGGAACGGAACTGCAATCTGTTTGAGTGGAACATAACAATACTGTATAGTAACAAAAATGTGTAAAATGTTCTCCTTAATAAATGTAGTTAGTCAGTCCAATTCATTTTAGCAAATTAGTTAAATTACCAAATTAGTTTAGTTTGCAAAAATTTAGTTTGCAAAAATTTGTTTGGTCAATTCTGAAAAGATTTTTCAATTAATTTGAGTCACTGAGGAATATTACTTTTTTGTTGTTGTTTTTTAATTGAAATATTCAGTTTTCTAGTTTTTGAGTCCGATAAATGCTGTTCTCACCGCGAAAAAAATATATCAATTCATTCATTCATTCACAACTGTCCGAAACCCCATTAATTGTGAAAGAAAGATGATAAAAGACACCAGTAAATTTCAATACATTGTTACAATTCTTAATAATTTGTTTATCATAAAATATTGTCCAATCAGAATTAAGCTCAGATCCAAAAGGTTATTGCGTTCCTTTTCACTTTTTACAATGCACAAATTCTTATATTTTCAAAACACTAGTTCAATGCAGCATTATCCTTCTCCGACCGCATGAATTCAGCGCTGACCCTTTGCCTTTAGACAGAGGAATGTTGAGGGCACCAAAAGTGACCAGGCTTCACCCCTAACCTAAACAAAGGCAGCCTGGGAAAACAAAAGAGGCTGTCTCCACTCGCTGCCCAGAAATCCCTATCTTGGCTTCAACAAGTGGGATAAACACAGAGCGAGAGAGACTGCAAGTGTGTGGGCAAGCATTTTTGTCAAGCCTCCAATGGGAAGTTGCATTTTGGGCTTCTAAATGAACTTTGCAAAAAGATCACAAATTAAGGCCAATCTTGAGTCCGACACCATCTGGAAAACCAATTCTGAGTGCAACCGCAAGAATCTGTTAGACGTTAAGTATAATGCATGGGCTGTTCTCAGCAATTCTTAAAGACAGGTGGGCGGTTTTCACTTCTCATGAGAGAAACCATCCAGGTGTAAGCAGACCATAAGGGAATCTGCAGAGAAAATAACATTAGCCATGTACGACAAGCCCTAGAAGAGAGAAACCAGCTTTGAAACATTATTTTCTCTTGTGTGGAGCTTTGCTGTTCGTCATAACCAATTAAATGTGTTTTTCCACTGAGGAAATGAAATAAGGAGTATCTGTTTACTGACATTACTAAACAGCCGTGCCAATTTTAGCCCGTGTATGCGTCGTCTTTACAGCCAGACCGTCTCTATTCTCCAAATTTGCTTGCATGCAGCATGAGACTTCAGGTTCATGAGCTATTCAATACTCTTTTACATGCCTGCTGCGCTAAATAATTTAAAACTGTGTTCTGCACTTTTTATAATGTTGCATTCGGTTCCAAATTTATCGAAATGATGAATATCAAAGCCTGAGGTGTAAAAGACAGATCGCCAACAAAGGAAGTCCTGAGGCATTGGCCTATTTTCAATGCAAGACAGAACAGGTGCACCTACTGTGAGTAGCTATATTAAAACAAGAGCAAACTCCCTTGTGGTCAGATTGTAAAGAAGTGGATATTTTTTGAACAGGTGCACAAACTGTACATCCACCATCAAATTCCTTCTGAAGAGAAACTTCTTGAAGTCAACATGAAATCAAAGTTGACCCAGTTTACTTTAAAATACCGTAGTTTCAGTGGGAAGGATTCAATGAAGCAGGTTATTTTGAATATATATAAAAAGATTGTCTTTGTAATCTATAAGTGATGAAATTTGACTAGGGATGGGTCTGGATGGTTGACTAGTCAACTAGTAACTCATCAGTTAGAGGCAAGTTTATCTTATTTTTTTTTTGGTAGGTTTATTTATCTTAAAAAGAATGGGTTGTGCTTCAAAGATGAAATTATTATTACTATTATTAAATGTAATTTCAGTTTTATTAAATATACTTTGTATTTTATACTAAACTATCTAGTCATTTAGTGATGTTAACCAACTAGTCAGAAGTTGACTGATGAGTTTATCTTGATTTTTTGTAGTTTTATTTATTTTAAAATGTTGGTGGTGCTTCAAAGATGAAGTGATAGATGAAATTCCAATATTTTTAAATATACTTCATATTTTATATTTAGCCATGTAGTCATTTAAGGAGGGTAAATTATCATTATCATTTTTTTATTCAAAACAATCAATAATCGGTGCTCAATATTCTGCAATAATCTTTATATATATTGCATTTCACAGTCAGTTAGTGAGGTAGATTAGGACGTTTTTTTTTGTTTGTTTATAAATAGATATAGGTGGTGCTTTAAAGTGGATACATTTAGAGATTAAACTTTAATAGTTTGCAGTAAACTTACACACCAAGTTTAACTAGTCAGTTAGTGAAGTTGATTAGAAAGTTCATCAACATTTTTTTAGTTACATGAACAGAGGTGGTGCATTAAAGTGGATAAATTTGGTGATTAAATTTCAATATTTTGCAATAAACTTCAATATACAGTATTTCAACCAACTAGTTGGTTAGTAAGGTTGACTAGCAAGTTTATCTAGATTTTTTTTTTGTTTAAAAATAGTTAAAGGTGGTATTATAAAGCAGATAAACTTCACATAGTATTAAATACTTGATTCGGCAAGTAATCTTTACTTACCGACTAGTTGTGATAGTTTAAAGAGGATGAATTTTAAAGACAACTTCTAAGTGTGGTTTCTATACTAGCATACTAACACTGTGCTTTGTTTTAGTGTGCTAACAGTCTAACAGTAATCATCAGAACAGTAAAACTCTAAATTCATCTCCACATTTGTAACATATTCACGCCTGTCAACAATAAAGTTCCAGATAATTACTGTCATACAAATTTCCCATCACTATACACAATTTATTTGTTTGTGAGGTTTATGATAGTTTCATGTAATAAAGTTATAGTTCTTTCGAGTATTTATTAGTTATATTTGTCACTTAATTAAAGAGCTTAAACCAACCTGGGGCTTTTTGAAGACAGTCTTGTAAGCAAGTCATTCAGACAATCCACTGAATAACTGCTTTTGAACATTCATTCAAACAACCATTTGTAGACTCCATTCTAAGTTGAATGCTGACCAATGCTATATTTATACTCTGTAGGAGTAAGATTTGTTCAAAAACCATGTTAAATTCAACCCCCACCACTACAGCACATGACCGTTCATCACCTTTCCACATTCCTCCACTGGTGAAGGTCAGGGGTCTGTATTCGGCCCTTTTAAGTTTCAGCAAATGTTTGGAAAAGGTCTGGAATGTGCAATTTCAGGTGACACATCCAGTCCAAGTGGCGGGAAACCTCACTGTTGATTCACAGTCAAAGTATGCATGTGTTACGAAACATCACATTCCTGGTGTGGGAGCATTGAGAAGTGTGTGCATTCTTGACATCCCCCCGTCTGCTCTATTCCAGATCGCTATTCCAGCAAGTGTAATGAAGCTGAAAAGCCACGATAAAGTGTTTCCTCCAACCAAAAGAGTGGATGAGGCGACATCAATTTCTGTCACCAACAGAACTCAACAGTTAGGAAACAAAAAATAGTACAGTGAAAAATAGAACCGTAAAAATTCATATTCCATTCATATTCGCCATCGAAAAATGTAGAAATTTTAGTAATAATGTATAAACTAGGGCGGGGTTGAAAATACTGATTTCTCGATTTGAATCGATTCTCATTTGGATAAACCGACATTGACTCCAAGAATCTGACATTGACATTGAAATTAAATCCAAGAATCTTTTAGTCTATATTGTTTTAAATAGATGCATAAACAAACTTCACTAAACATTATTTGCAGAGCACCTCCCATCCAATAAATCGCAATGAGATTTGCACTTTGTTACTTTTTATATGAAAATAAGTCTCAGCTTTGTCAATTTTGTTATTAAATTAAAACAAGAAAATTCTGATTTGGTGCTTTTTAATGTAGCGAGACAGATCGATGTAGCCTCTTCGGTTCAAGCAGCCTCACAGAGCGGCAGGTGAATTGATCATCTCTTCAACTTTATTACTAGTTACTACACGAAATACACATGAATGAACATCATAAGGTGATGAAAGAAACAGTACAACTCACTAAAATGCACCATGTTGCATATAATCGCTCAATCGTTGTTTCAACCTCGGAAAGATGTCAATAAAACAGCTTGTAAATAATATGTCATGTAATGTTGCATTTACCTCAGGAAAGCCATTCGATTACCATAAACCCCATAGTTAGCTAGAAAAAACTCTAGAGAGGAGCATTTTTAAATATATGCACGGTTACCTATTCATTATATTTTTACTTAACCTGTTCTGCAATATTTAGTGTATGTTTTAATAAAAATATAAGTCACCGTTTAAATGTTTGGAGTAGAGTTAAAAGTAATTATTATAAAAGCTGTCCTTATGTGCAGTTTCAATGTTTGTATAAAAATCATTTGTTAATTTTAACCTTTAATATTGTAGTAATGTACCAACTGACAGGGTTCCCTGTATAGTTTATACTTCATTTGCTGAGCGATTTTTTTCTCCTTGAGTAAGATTAACATATACTGCTTCTGAAATATATATCTAAATGAATCGATATCGAATCGAATTGAAGATTCGACTGAAATCAAACCAAAAGCTTGTGAATTGAAATCGAAGTGAATCATGAAATTTGCATCAATACCCAGCCCTAGTCCTTTCAATACAGATTTAATCATCTTAAATCCTATGAATTTTTTAAATAAAATTTAAAAAATAAATACTGTTTTGTCACTCTTTAATGTGGCATGACAGATTGCAAATCGAAACCCAACTGAATCGTGAAATTTGTCAATAAGCATCGCTACAAAACTTTCAATACAGATCTACTCAGCTTTCAAATCTGTCGAAAATCAACTCGAACTGTGAATTTTGTTTCAATACCCAGTCCTAGAATAAACATTTCAATACAGATCTACCATGACTTTCAAGGTTAAGTCATGATATACAGTACGCTTGTGCAGAAGTCTTTAAGAAAGTCAATGAGAAAGTGGGCGGTCGCTGTTGGGTTCGCTCATGGCGTTGTTGGTAACGCATTAAACTGCCAATCAACGGCTGGTCTACTTATGCAGTCAAGCAGCGGCACAGATGGGAACTTTGGGGCAACGGCTCTAAGCAACAGTGGCGAACAGCTTGTGGTTTCCAAGGGAGGATATTTATATGGGTGAAGCCCGCCGAAGCATAGCCAACTCACTCTCTCATTATGTGAGCTTTGCTAAATAATTACTCCGACAGCCTTGGGACATGGAAAGCGTCAACACTCAAGAGTTTTCACACAATTACGAGTCTCCTTGCAGAAAGGCATTGTCTATGCCAGCGTCCTGGACCAGACAAGCGTTTAAATTAGTATGCATGCGAATCTGAGTACCATAGGAGATTGATTCTTCAGTCAAGACATGGGAACCGAGGATGAAACAAAGTTACAACTCAGAGGACTGAGATCTAAGCTCTTTCAGATTATCAAAGATTATCAAACAACTGAGCTTTGTGAGAAAAGCTTTAACGTGTGTCAGGATGAAACATGAGAAAATGAGACAGACTAAAACCTTTCCCCGAACTGTGATTGTGCAGAATAAAATTAACAGCAGATGTTGAGACAAGGAAGAAAATAGAAGCATCTCTCGCCTTCAAAAACATTAAGACTGTGCTTCCCTAAAAATAACCTAATTTGTCTCGCAAAATCACACTTTGTGAGATTTAAAAATATTTCAGTTTGGAGTGAGGAACCAGACAACTGAATCTGAGAATATCTAATATCCTACATTTACAATAAACAGCATTCAAAATGAATAAAATCTATTCAAATTCTAGTTTAAAATGCATGTGACAAGTTCTTAGAAATTTTAATCTTTGTATTCTATATTGAGTTTTATATCATTTAAATTTAGACTAAAAATTAGCCTAACAACATATTTGCTGTTCATATTGAATATTGTACACATTAATCATGATGTTCAAAACAGTTATTTAAATATATTTTCCAAGACAAAAAAGTATTCCTACAAATGTCATAAATGATTAATTCATAAATATCACTTTATGATATTCAGTTTATTGGAAGAGGTTGAACAATATGACATTTTACAACCTGATCTAACCTTGTTTTGTCATAAAAAGTTAAAACTATCTGATATTTTAAGAGATTTGACACTTGAGAGTGTTCAGGGGTCCTACGATATCATTTCCTGTTTTCTTCTTCAAGTTTCTGCATGATGGTTGCACCAAATGACTTTGCTTTGGCAGACAAGTTTTTGCTTTGCTAACAAATAAATGGAAATCAATCAATCAATCAATCAATCAATCCTTCTAATGAGGCTCTTTTATTATGATATCAGGACAGTTGTACCACCCTGACACTTTTTATGCTTACAAAAAATATCAAAATGAATTTTGATTCAAAAATGATATAAAAATACATTTATCATAGAAGAGGTGCATGTATGAATTGTAATTTTTATGTATTTCCGAATCAATTCAAAAAAGCATGCCATGTCTTTGACTTAGGCACATTTCAACTCAAAAGACAAAATCTTGCGTGTCCTTGCAGATTTTGACAGACGATAGTTGCTTTGAGGATGTTGTCAGCTATCGTTGTGTGTTGAGTAAGCAGACAGTCAGTGTTTGTGGTTGTTATGCTTTTCCATCTCTTGTTCACATCAGACAGGAGCTGCCGTATAAGTCAATGTCAAACACAAACACCTTTCACTTCCTCCATCGAGTACGGCGGAGATGATGCATATCTAACAAGCATTTAAATCTCATGCTAATTCTTTCTAGGATTGCCCAAACACACAAAGCCAAAGCAAGGTCGACGTCTACAGACTGATAAACAGATAAACTGTTTGCGTTTTGGTTGCAGCTGGTTCATCTTTTCCATATTCTGTTCAATAACCACTAAAGCAGCAGGAGAATAACTGCACCTGCTCTTGTATGTAAAAGATCTATGTTCCTGCCAGACAGGCACGTGCACACATAGACATAAAAGGGGTCTTGAGCACCTGCCCTTTTTCTAGAAAGTGCCCTTTTTTCTGGGGAGTGTCTTTTTTTTTTTTTTTTTGATAAATGAATATATGTATAGCTATATGTACGCGCGTGTGTGTGTTTCTGTTTGCGCACAGCTTTCCTTGTCAAACTAATAAAAAAAATCAAAATACCAGGTCGGGTCGGGAAATGTCGAGACTGTCGAGTTCCGACGCCCCTCCGCGCAGGCGCAGCCCAGCAGTGTAGCACACATTGATCGGCACATGCGCATCACAGACAGGCAGAGAGCCGCAGAAGTGAAGCCCTCCCTCCCTTTCCAGTTGTGTTTGTCTTGGTGTGGAGTTGAGTGGTGGTGATGAAAAAAAGACTAAAAGCTACCTGTGCCTCGAATTTACAGCTAATTACCCAAAAGACAAAAGGCAATTATAGTTAATTTGTCTTGCTAACATCCATGACTCATTAAAATATCAAAACAGTATGAATGCATTTGTAACTGCAGGTTAAATACATTCATGTCCTGCATTAAACAGTGTGTAAATGCATCTAAATGCCCCTTCCAATGCAGCTTCTGTGTTTTCTCTGCATTGCAAAGATTAATTTTGTCAATTTAAAAGGTAAAAATCTATTTCAACTTTTTGGAAAAGATTAATTTATATCACTGCTGTGAACTGACCACACAAAAATTTTAGGAGTCAGCTGTCCACGGCAGTCCTTAAGATATCAGCACAAGAACACACTCAGCAAAATATCATCTAATTATCGTTCTCAATAAAATCCCAGAAAATATTGAGATATATTTTTTGTCAATATCGCACACCCCTAATATATTTAGCGTTTTGATTAGAAAAAAAAAAAAAGTTAAATAAATATGAGATTTGCCCTTTTTTCCACTTGAGCCCCTGCCCCTCAAAATGTCTGTGCACGTCCCTGCTGCCAGAGGACATATTCAGCAACACACTTCTGAAACATTACAAAGCAATGCAAAGACATTTTCTGAAACATTATATCAAGATAAATAACAAAAACCGGCTATGGGAAATGCATTAGCAATTTTTCCCCCCACAATAACGGTTCCTATATGTTGAAATAATGTGGATGGTACACAGCCTAGATGAGCTAGAATTTTATAAATATTGAAAATGACAATTTAGGAGCATTAAAAATCAATTCTCCAAGAATGTTAATACAAATGTAAGGATTTTAGGAATATTTTGCCAACCTAAATACATTAAAGGGATAGTTCACCCAAAAATTCTGTCATTAATTACTCACCCTCATGTCGTTCCAAACCCGTAAGACCTTCGTTCATCTTCGGAACACAAATTAAGATATTTTTGATGGAATCTGAGAGCTCTCTGACCCTCCCATAGACAGCAAGGGTACTACCACGATCAACGTCCAGAAACGTAGCAAGGAGATCGGTAAAATAATCCATGTGACATCAGGGGTTCAACCGTAATATTACGAAGCTACGAGAATACTTTGAGCGCAAAAGAAAAAAAAACTACTTTATTCAACAATTCGTCTCCTCTGCATCACCCTGTAGCGCCATTTTGGAGAGTATCCACTGAACGTAAATTGCGTATGCTGTTCTGTGTCAGCTGCGCCATGTGGATACACTGTTTTCATTCAAATCAAAGCGTAAACAAATGTATAAAACGTATCCGTGTGGTGCGGCTGACACAGAACAACATACGCTGTTTTAGGGCTGTTCGATTCCGAAATTTTTGGAATCCTATTCCTGGTTCTGGAATAGATGGGATTTGATTCCAAGAGTCGATTCCTCACTGTTGTTTTCGATTCTTTTTCGAATCCTGTTTTTTTAGACCGGAGGAACCTAATTTCGCCATTACTGCAGGATAAAGGTCGTAGAAAGTAGCCTTCTCATAATATGAAGCTTTATTTGTAAAAATTGCGATACATTTCTGTAGCTCTGATTGATTTTAAATTGTAATTTTGTCTGCATTGCCCATGATAGTCATAGCCCACAGCTCAGCAGTGGACATGCGTTTATTGCATGAAAGGAACAAGAGGTGGCGTGAAGTGTCTAAAATAAATGTGCATAGCTCAGCTGAATGATGTTTACTTAACTGTATGCTTTGCACAATATTAACAAACTGTACATTGAAACAAAATAACCCGAACATTAACAATAACACTGATATAAGAGCTCGTGGTTTAAATGTGAAATGACTTTGACCCTCAGCGCTCTAACAGACGACACCGCAGCAGCTCGCGACCCACAGATTAATCTGAAGCCACAGGTTGATTTACAGCTGCGTCTGAACATGCAGAGAACACAATTCTCTTACCTCGTAAAACACACAGCTCCTCCTGGCTTCCACTGCTACTTTCACAGAGAAGCAGAAATCTCCTGTAGCTCCTCAGAGACGGACACAGCTCTTCAGTGAGCATGAGACAGATGTGCAGATCTTGTGGCGCAGTGTGTGTGTGTTCTGCTCTTGAATGCTCCTCAGGAATGCTCCAGCGTCTGACAGCACTCCCCACTCACAGCTACAGCTAGCTCTCTCTCTCTCTCTCTGCCTCACTGAACTCTGCTGACATGGCAAAGCTCCGCCCACGTCTCCAGGTAGGAGGAGTGTCTTGTTTTGTTTTCTGCAGTTTCTGTCCCTCACTATCGACGCTCATCCATATGTAGAAGGACATACAGTACAGTAGGGGGAGCGCGGGGCACAAAGAAACGCGGGGTTAGTTGTAACACACGTGGTTTAAATTTCCACACATGCTAGCATAACCAAATTTACAGCATTTACTAGTTACCATATCAACATTATATAGAGAAAAAAAGAGATGGGGCACTTTGTAACACTGCGTTACAATGTGCCCTGCCGTGCTATTCTATGACATTAGCGATGTAATTCAGACTATTTACTTTAATACATTTTAATGATAAACGACGAGAAACAGGTGAATAAATACTGACAGTCAATGTTTAATGTTAAGAAATTATTATTTCAAGACACGTAAAGCATTTTGGCTCGTTTATGTGGGCCGTCCCAAACATGGTTGCAATGTATGTGTTCATTGTCAAACTCCAAAATCAGATTATTTTTAATTCTTAAAAAACGCCATTATTTTATTTGAAATAAATAATTATTTTATTTTATTGACAAAATATTTTAGCTTGTCTTGTATATTTTTTTTCCATGCGATCAGATAACATTTTAAGCTGTCATATGGTCGTTACAACGTGCCCCTCAGCTGTTACAATGTACCCCACCTATGGAGCATGTTGTCACATTTCACTTCCAATTTTTGAGGGTAAATAAAGAAAAACGTATACATTGTAATTATGAAACAAAGCGACATATTTGTACTAGACAAGTGTGAAATTACTGTGGATAAAAAAATTATACTATGAACCCCATGTGGATTTACACAATTTGAGAAAGTCAAAAAGTGTTACTTTGTGCCCCGCTCTCCCCTACTTAGACCAGTTTTAGATCGGTTTTCTACAAAGCTAATTATAATTGCCAACTTTGCTAACACAAACCTAATTCTAACAGGACATTTTTTTATCTACTATTAAAAGTACATTCTTTTGCATGAAATATTTTTGAAAATAAAGACAACCTACTAAATAAATAAATAATAAAATATATATATAATCTCATATGAGTCTCAACATGTTCTCAAATTGTGCTCAGATTTTCCAAGACACCATTGCAATTAAACATCAAACATCTTATTATAAACTCATCAAATTCTTCTATGTTCTAAATGTTCCTTTTATAGTTCCTATATTTGTATACTGTATTTTTCTCTCTAAATTAAGTTTAAAAGGAGACTTTTAATATATTTTAATGACTTCATGCATAAAATAATGTCACTATGCAAATAAATAAACATTTTTCAATAGTTCATTCATTGTACAAAATATAACATTTACATTTTTTTTTTATTGCATTGTATTGTATTGTATTGATTACCAATTAGTTTTAGCAAAAAATAATTTGGTCAATTCTGAAAAAACGTTTTTCAATTAACACTGATGTGAGGCATATTACTTTTATAAATTGAAATATTCACTTTTCTAGTTTTTGAGTCAGATAAATGCTGTTCTCACTGCAAACAAACAAGTAAATAAATCAATCATGGTATTTATTTATTTATTTACTTGACTTGGACATACTTTTGTGAAATTAAATAGTAAATAGTAAATGAGAAGAGTAAAATAGTAAATGAAAGACTGACTTTTTAAATGTACTAATGCATATACAAATAGAAAACCCTCGTTCAGATAGTATAGTTCTTATCTTGATCGGAGTGTGTGTTTGGTGTGAGCGAGTTTTCAGTCAGCTATCTGTGTGTGAGTGTAACCAGACGCTTGTGACGGAAGTCACATGTTCAGCTATTCAAACAGATCTGCGTCTCTTTCTGGTGCTCAGAGGAAAGTTTTATTGCTCGCAGATTGGGAGATTTAATGAAGGTCTCAGTTTTGTCTCTGATTTTTCCACTAAATAAAAGTAATAAAAACAGACTTAAATCTCCTTGATCTGGATTTAATCTCACTGCTGTCTAGGAGAATCAGTTGAGATCTCATCTGTGATGCTTCTTCTCTGTTGGTAATGATGTGCTGGTAATGATTGAACACTGAAACCGGACCATCAGCTTCCCATAGAAACCAAACAACACAGCAAAAACTCAAGTGGACAAACAGCTCCATCACAAAACATGATGGTTATGTGGGTGAAAGATGTCTGTGTCAAATTACAACACAAAAACAAATGAAATAAATAAATTACATTTTGCATAAAGAAAACCAAGCCTACAAGCATAAAGATTTGTTTTTATTCAGGCCTATTTATTTTTGAAAATTAAACTCATTTCCCTGATCTTTTCTCATTACCTCATAGACATGTTTGTGAAATTCAACCACATACATAGAAACAACAGATATTTACTGTAAATTAGGGCTGCACGATAAATCGCATGCGATATTTAACGCGCATCTTGTCAGGTGTCAAATTACAACACAAAAACAAATGAAATAAATAAATTACATTTTGCATAAAGAAAACCAAGCCTACAAGCATAAAGATTTGTTTTTATTCAGGCCTATTTATTTTTGAAAATTAAACTCATTTCCCTGATCTTTTCTCATTACCTTAATGTGTCCATATCTTTTACTTATGAGTTTAGGATTCTCATTATTCATAATGATCTTATTAGATTCTCAATATCACAATTAGGTTTTTAAATGAATGAATAAACAAATTAATTTATGATTACAGAAATAAAAAAAAAATGATTACAGAAATTAATAAATTTAGAAATGAATAAAAATAAAGAAATGGAGGACAAAATTGTGTGAACAATACAAAAAGATGGTATCTATAGCCTTGTACAGCACTGTCACAATGACCACATATTGAGTAAGAACTGAGCCTTTGGCCTGATTTCTGTCTGCATGTTTGTCCACACAACACACACAAACATGTACACACAACAAAACCAGCAGTCAATTATTAATGCGTCCTCTCACTTCATACACCATCAAGAGCAAGACAATCACCTTCTGCACTAGGGCTGTCAAAAAAAAAATTTTGAATTTCGAAAATTAGTTGAATTTAAAATAAAAATCCACATTCGAATGCAAAAACGCTGCATTCGAATTTTAGGTGTGCGTTAAGGAGGCAGCCTTATCAGTGGCGCACGAGATGCGGTGACGATGTAAGTGTCGTTGCATTTTAATGTTTTTGTTAGCCTATCCAGTTGAAGCCACTAGATGCAGCGCTGCTGCGTTGTTAATTACAAATATTGCGGGAAAAGAGAACATCAATGCGGAGAAGATCTTGTTAACGTCAAAACTGAAACCCAAGCCGTTCACACAGAACACATATTTTGCGCATTTTCTAGAGGGACATCTATCACAGTTGCACTCGCGTCTCGCACAAGAGAGCCGCATGTTTAGAAAGCCGCGTAAAATGTATGTAAGTTCAACTTTGAAAAAAACATATCTCGAGACTTTATGGCGGGTTTTTTCCCAATCTGACTGCAACTCGTGTTTTTAAATGAAAAATGTACTCTGTGTGATTGTGCAACTCTGTGCAACTTCATTAATTATAATTGGTTTATAAACATTATTTTAAACATTATGCACTTTTTTTTCACGGATAGTCATGCTATCTTATGGTCGATGCGCCCTCTTGTGGCCTCAGGAGAGAAGCCAAAAGCTTTTCTTTACCCTAACTGAAATTATGCATTTTAAATTCGAATTGAGTTTTTCAGCCATTTTGACAGCCCTATTCTGCACCAATGCTTCATTAACAGCAGCGGCCCATGATTGTGAATGATGTGAATGAGACTCAGATTGACCAACATTAAGGGATTAAGGATGGTGATTATAAGTCTTGTTTTTGTCTGTTTTACGTTCCACTGACACTGGCATTCCTGAGGGAAACTCCCTAAACCTGTAATCTCAGCCCTTCCCCCGCGGGACCTCAGACCCCCCACACTCTCTACAGCCGTCCCGGGGCAAGTTTACATTCCCTCAGTATCAGGTTACAATCCTCTTTCAAAATGTGTGAATTTAACATACAACAAATATTTTTTTGTGTATAAATGCTGGGCATCAGTGGTCCTGGACTCTATATTGCCACCTACTGGTGTGGATGTAGCGTCACACTGGGGTGTGTTTCCCAAATAACAGCATAACACATTGCTTAACTACCATAGTACAATGCATTGTAGCTAGCTAGTCATGACTACGAACAACATCCGTTGTTCGAATCACATTCGTTTGAGCTGCTGTTAATGACATCAAGCAGATGGTGGAGTAAAAGCTTCAGCTAATTAATCAGTACAAGATCAAATTTATGTCAGATTACACATGGCATCTGAGGACTGCTGCGCTAGTTTTGTTCTTCGTTATTTTGCAGGTTTCCTTACGTCACTCGAGCAGATACACACATGTGCAGTCTTTAAAAACAGTGCTTTAATTCTCATAAAAGACGTACTGAAATCTGTACATGTATGGAATGAAAAATATAGATTGCACTATATGTTAGCTTACTTGTTATCAAGATAACTGTCATTTGTTTATTTATTTTTACATTTCATCAATTATCGCTCTTTCACATAAGCACAATTAAAGAGATTGTCAACTTGCATGGTTTGCTCACAGATTTAGGTGCAGCAAACTATGCAGACGACCGCGTGAAAGAAAACAGACTGGCTGTAGAGCTTTTATTTGAGCAAAATATCTCATATACCCGTGTTTTCAGCTCATGTGTGATTTTTCCGTAATGTAGAGAGAGCGTCAACTCTGCATGGTTGCCAGGTTGGGAAGACTAAACCATTGGGCAGAAAATGTATAGACTTAAATGGGGATTTAAACTCTTGAAATCTGGCAACCGTAACAAGCTCGTGGAGGGCTGCTGCTAACGCAAGAATAATGCAGATGCCAAATTAAAATGAAACTTTTCAGGATAAATCACCAGCGGGTAAATATCACTGACGATTATGCTTAATAAATCGAGAGAAGCAGAAATCGTGATCCTGATTAAAAAATACAATTCATTGTGCAGCCCTATCTGAGCTGACTTGAGCTAAATAATGATATTAGTGTCTTTTAGAGTTGCTTTACAGCAGAATTCAAACTGTCTCCATAGTTGAGTTTTCATAACTGATTCTGCAATTTCCCAGTTTATCTGTGAAGCCGCTTTTAAACAATATGTCTTGTATAAAGCGCTATAGAAATAAAGGTGACTTGACTACTTTTTTCAGATAAAAGTGTGTGATAATAAGTGCATTACCGAGATAAAGTGGGAGTATTTGTCTGGTCATGTGATCTCAAAATGAGGGGGGTCCACCCTTATGTAGAATAAAACTGCTGAGTTTATCATTTTAAACATATTTGCCAAGAGTAATATTTGTTTTGTTTTTAGTTGTAAAGTGGCAAAAATAAGTGCACCAATACTTTATGAGGAAACACAAGTGAACCGTGAAAGGATTGGCCTGAATATGAACGTGACTGCTTCCTTACTTTATCTATCTCATCATTGTATTTCCATTGGCAAACAAAGCCGCTCGGCGCATTGTAAAAGAATAAATGCTCCATCATAAAGAAAGGACACCCAGCAGTTAAACTTGTTTTAACATAAAACGTGAACAGATGCCACCCATTAGTTCCCCCCAAACAGATTTTCTCATGTTTTCAAAGCGCAGGTGCACTTTAAAGAATCCAGTGACACTCGAGTCTCTTCAGATCAGCAGACAAAACATGGACAGGTGCTCAAAACCGAGCAATGCCAAAGATGCAGACTTCATTAACAATCCACAACACTGGCTCAACATTACACATCAGCACTTCACTACGATTAAGGGAATTGGTTCATCGAAAACTCAAACTCCTTTTACAGTCATTGAACAAGATGATGGTGAGATATTCATGTTCCTTTAACTGCACTTCTACACCAATGACCTTCCTTGGATGACTGTTTTTGCCAAGGCTATGAACCTTTCTTGTTACAAATAACCAGCAAAGCACTTCTTCAAGAGGGAAGTGAAATATTTTTGCTTGATAAAACAATTTGACCTTGACAGCACAAAAAAAAAAAAAAACAGCCCACAATTGGACAGGTTGTGATTTTAGATAGTGTGAGCTGCCTTGTGGGCTGCTTTCTTTTTTTTCACATAATGAAGAAAAAAAGCCTCATTAAAAGAATGGAATTCTTGATTTTATATATATATATATATATATATATATATACCTACGTATGTGTTTTAAACGTAATTCTTAAATTACTTTCCTTGTTTCAGTCATGGACACTCTGATCCAGACTATTTTTATGCATATAGGAGTATATCATATTTAGCTTTTAACATCAAACTACTGGAATCAAGTTAAGTCAAGTTTCTTGTGCAGTATCAAAAAACCTTTGTGTCATAAGAGCACATATGATGCCTTTAAAATGCATTCTATGTAGGCAGTGGTGGACAGTAACGAAGTAGTTTTACTTCGTTACTGTACTTAAGTACATTTTTCAAGTATCTGTACTTTACTGGAGTAGTTTTATTTTGAGTAACTTTTACTTTAACTACATTCCAAAGCATAAGATCGTACTTTTTACTTCACTACATTTCATAAAACTTATCGTTACTCCTTATAATATATCACGTGCTCCGAGACGCAGAAGCGGTGTCTGATACATGAACAAACTGATTATTTTCAATTAACCTTTTAAATCGGTTCGCAAATCGCACCAAACGATTCATTCACGAATTGGAATGATCCGATTGCAGCTGTTCTCGAGTCGACAACTCACTGATTCAAATGAGAAAATCCCAGGTATTTTGAGCAGTAGGATTATAAAAAATATATGCCAATATAAAATTAAATAATAAAAGTAGCCTATATAAAACTGCAAAATAAAGATTCATCTATCTGTACTTTTTACTTAAGTACATAAAAAAAATCAAATACTTTTGTACTTTCACTCGAGTAAAATTGAAAACTGAGTACTTTTTACTTTTACTGGAGTAATATTTTATTATACGGATCTGTACTTTTACTCAAGTACTTGATTTGTGTACTTCGTCCACCACTGTATGTAGGTAGTTCACTAGGTTTGGAACAGACTGATTTATACACACATAAAGCCTCTCCATAAGATGCTTAGCTTTGGCGTCAAATGCAGGATGAAGTGAAAGCAAGAACAAAACAAGGTAGCGCTGCTTGATTGTTGTTTATAGGCAGCGTGGTTAAATATAGCCCGACTCTGTCATTACGGTCACCACATGATGACAGAGCTCTTTGTCGTTCGCTGGGATTTGTGTGCAGTGCAACTTACACTCCTCATTCTGTAGTTAAACTCCCATAACTCCGTACAGCACAGCCCCAAATCACATTGTCAACAATGAAAGTTTTCCCCTTTCTCCTCAGGCTCAAGACAATTCCGAACGGCTTGAGTTTCAGGTCTATTTTAAACGCAGCCCTGAAGCAAAATATATTCAACAGCATCTAAGATTTTATAGAAACATTCATCATTCAATAGAAGATAAGCTTGCACTAAAAACACCCAGGTCTATAATAGCCAGAGAAAGCAGACCCAGACAAGCAATGCAGACTATCTGAATCTGATCTTTCATGCCACTATTTAGATCATTTCAAAGCAAAGTTGACAACACTGCGGTTACACATTATTTATAATTCTGATGATTTTCTGAGAAATGTGTCCATTCAGAATGAGAAAATGTTGACTCGTTCTCTCTGGAAAGGAACAAATGGGCAGACGTTTAGTGATTATGTGCAGCTCAGTTCATTTAAACTGCATTTTTCTCCTAAATTATCTTTTACATGTGACGAAAGATGCACCGGAAAGATCAATGCTTGTTTGTTTCTAAATGAACCTATTGTAGTTTTGCACATCTCTAGCTTAAACCAGCCTAAGGTGGCCAATCCTGGTCAAGCTGGTCTGTTTGTTGGTTTTAGAGAGGCTTTGGGCATTTGACATGTTGGGAGACCAGCTGGTCAACCAGATAAACATAAGCTTGGCCAAACTGGGAGACCAACTAAACCAGCTAAGACCAGTAAATCCCCAACCATAAGTAAGAGCAATGGCAATAGTGATGCCTGCTTGGCAAACACAACTAACTAGCCGTGCACCTGGAGATCTGTGGGACTGTAAATATTTCAAGATCTCATCTCCAGAGAGAGGTGAAAAATTCAGAGGGGCGGTTTTGGTTTTGGGTGGGACGGTTGTTATTCTTTCTGTCAGAAAGGCTTTCAAAGGCTCAGGAAGAGGGGTATGAACAAAATCACCTGTCATGTGCCTGAGGGTCATTGGGCATGAGAAACAAAAGCCATGTGAACTCATCCTTCAAAGGCCCCTGGCACTGCCGTCTGACAGACATCCAAACACAGAGAACAATGACGCTTTCAAAACATTTCACTTTCATCCTTCATCACCATCAAAGAGCTTCAGACAGCGCAGCAAACGCACAGAAAGATCTTCTTCTTCCATTTCACAGGAATTAGTCTTGTTAATTCATTTGTAGAGCCTGATAACCAAATGTCACAACAATTTCAGAACATATCCAACAGATGTTACTGAATCGGAGCCAGCAGATCTTCAGTATGAATGAAGCTTTGTTAGGCGGCAGGAGCGCTGAAGGTGCTGAGACGATGATAATAAAGCAGGTTTGTGTAAATGACAGTACTGGGTGGATTCCAGACAGGGAATCATTCCTGAGGGCAACATGTCAAGATGAATTTCAGGACTGTTCAAGCAACTAGTAACGACATTCTGTCATTCAAAGAACGATTATAATGTACTGCACATGTACATTGGGCCCAAAAACTGCCACACTTGAATCATATGTTATTCTTTCTGTCAGAAAGGCTTTCAAAGGCTCAGGAAGAGGGGTATGAACAAAATCACCTGTCATGTGCCTGAGGGTCATTGGGCACGAGAAACAAAAGCCATGTGAACTCATCCTTCAAAGGCCCCTGGCACTGCCGTCTGACAAGACATCCAAACACAGAGAACAATGACGCTTTCAAAACATTTCACTTTCATCCTTCATCACCATCAAAGAGCTTCAGACAGCGCAGCAAACGCACAGAAAGATCTTCTTCTTCCATTTCACAGGAATTAGTCTTGTTAATTCATTTGTAGAGCCTGATAACCAAATGTCACAACAATTTCAGAACATATCCAACAGATGTTACTGAATCGGAGCCAGCAGATCTTCAGTATGAATGAAGCTTTGTTAGGCGGCAGGAGCGCTGAAGGTGCTGAGACGATGATAATAAAGCAGGTTTGTGTAAATGACAGTACTGGGTGGATTCCAGACAGGGAATCATTCCTGAGGGCAACATGTCAAGATGAAGTTCAGGACTGTTCAAGCAACTAGTAACGACATTCTGTCATTCAAAGAACGATTATAATGTACTGCACATGTACATTGGGCCCAAAAACTGCCACACTTGAATCATAT
>NW_015648609.1:787052-799064 GCF_001515625.1 Sinocyclocheilus rhinocerous
AAACTGTATAATTTGTATGAAAAAAGTTGTATGAAAAAAGTAAGTATGAAGCTCGTAACCTCATGCAAAATCCTTCCCCCGCAGTGCAGCAGGGGCAGACTGAAAACATATGGGGAAAAAAAACTGTAGTGAGATTGTGTTGGCAGAATTTATTTTCAGATGGTTTGATATTCTGTATCTAATGCAATGAAATTCATATATTTTGGAGGCAACCAAAGGGGGGGGGACTTGTAAAAAAGCTAAACTACCATAATTTCTCATTCAAAGCTCCAATAAACACAAAAACTCTCCAGAGAAGCACAATCAAGTGTTTCCTGCACATTTCTTCAATTCACCTATTCTCCCTGAAGAATATCTGACTAAATCACATTACCATCACAAAAAATGCACTAATTACCATGAACAAGCACACTTAAAGATTTGAGTAATTAGCAAAGGCAGCATTTCAAATGATGATAAAACATCTCTTAAATGGAAGAGAACACAAACGGTCTTGCAAATCTAACATTTTTTTGCATGAACTCCAAGAATGAACTTTAAAAAAAAAACAAGCCCTGTATGCCAGTAAAAACAGGTTACTCACCTATAATGCTATCTTTAGACAGTCGAAGGCACCTGATTCTGTACGTGAAAGTCTGTGTGAGGGGCCGCGGAGACGATCTGAAGTGGTGCCTGCCATTCCGTTACCTGGGAAACCGATGCTCTTTCAAAGCGGCCGACCAATGGCGAGGCGACTCGATTGTGCTGGGACAAAAGTCACATGACCAGGGTTTGAGCAGCACACAAAAACTGATGAGTGGGGTTGGGGTGGGCAGGAGTTGTCAGGGCGTTTGGGGGAGGAATGGACGCTTGAAAGAGTCACAAAAGAAATCAAACGGCAAGCGATCCCACCATGGTGAGGCACCAACTTTATGCTTGTTTAGGGACTGCTCGTTCAGCCAAGCAAATCCAGTGACCTTTAATGATCACTAAAAATTTGTAAAAACATTATTTTTTTCTGTTGAATGCTGTTACTTTCAAAACCAGACTCTAGGAAAAGGGTTAAAAATGCACTTTAGGATCATAAAGGTGTACCAACATTCCCTTCAGCTATTAAACTGATCTCGTTCAATTGTGTTTCGAATGAGTTCATGTTTTCCATCAGGTTCATCATGTTAAGTGCCCTACAAACACTGCACTGACTCTGATGTAATCATGGAGCAATAAGACGCCCCATGAAACTCCAGTGAACAACAGCTCATCTCTGAGCTAAATTGTAGTTTGAGAAAATGGATCCATTTTTTTCTTGATTGATCTGTCTGTGACTGGAATGCTAATGACTCGGATGCAAAACGTGCAACCTTGAAGATTTCAAGCAGAACAGGACAGATAGATTCAGACTGACAATACTGATTTAAACCAAGGAGATTCACATGAAACAAAAGCAAAGGGCAAAGCTCTATTACAAGTAAATCGGTTAGTAAATGAATAATTTAAATATTCTGTGATTATTTACCGAGTCACTTCGTTCCAAACCTGTATGCCTTTCTTATGTGGAAAAATAAAAGAAGACAGTTTGAGAAATGTCCATGCTGCTCTGTTCCATACAACAAAAGTAGGCAATGACCAGGATATTAAAAAGTTTTTAAAGGGATAGTTCCCCCCAAAATAACATTTCTGTCATCGTTTGCCGAACCTCACCCTTGTTCCAAACCCATACTTTCGTTCATTTTTGAAACACAAGTGAAGATATTTTTAAATTTGGACTCCATTGAAAGTCCAAGTAACCACAACTTTCATGCATTAAAAAAGTACAAAAGACATTGTAAAAGTAGACTGAATGAATTGCGTGATGTTTAATCCACATCTTCTGAAGAGACATGATTGCTCTATAATGAACAGGTCAAATTATCTTACAGGTATTTATCATGAGACAGTACTGGGTGGATTCCAGACAGGGAATCATTCCTGAGGGCAACATGTCAAGATGAATTTCAGGACTGTTCAAGCAACTAGTAACGACATTCTGTCATTCAAAGAACGATTATAATGTACTGCACATGTACATTGGGCCCAAAAACTGCCACACTTGAATCATATTAAAAAAAAATCAAACAAAGTGGCATTTATTTTAAAGAAATATAGTACAACACTTTTCAAAACAAAACACTTCACAATAAGATGTTTGTAGGTTTTAAATTATAAAAACATATGGGGAAAAAAAACTGTAGTGAGATTGTGTTGGCAGAATTTATTTTCAGATGGTTTGATATTCTGTATCTAATGCAATGAAATTCATATATTTTGGAGGCAACCAAAGGGGGGGGGACTTGTAAAAAAGCTAAACTACCATAATTTCTCATTCAAAGCTCCAATAAACACAAAAACTCTCCAGAGAAGCACAATCAAGTGTTTCCTGCACATTTCTTCAATTCACCTATTCTCCCTGAAGAATATCTGACTAAATCACATTACCATCACAAAAAATGCACTAATTACCATGAACAAGCACACTTAAAGATTTGAGTAATTAGCAAAGGCAGCATTTCAAATGATGATAAAACATCTCTTAAATGGAAGAGAACACAAACGGTCTTGCAAATCTAACATTTTTTTGCATGAACTCCAAGAATGAACTTTAAAAAAAAAACAAGCCCTGTATGCCAGTAAAAACAGGTTACTCACCTATAATGCTATCTTTAGACAGTCGAAGGCACCTGATTCTGTACGTGAAAGTCTGTGTGAGGGGCCGCGGAGACGATCTGAAGTGGTGCCTGCCATTCCGTTACCTGGGAAACCGATGCTCTTTCAAAGCGGCCGACCAATGGCGAGGCGACTCGATTGTGCTGGGACAAAAGTCACATGACCAGGGTTTGAGCAGCACACAAAAACTGATGAGTGGGGTTGGGGTGGGCAGGAGTTGTCAGGGCGTTTGGGGGAGGAATGGACGCTTGAAAGAGTCACAAAAGAAATCAAACGGCAAGCGATCCCACCATGGTGAGGCACCAACTTTATGCTTGTTTAGGGACTGCTCGTTCAGCCAAGCAAATCCAGTGACCTTTAATGATCACTAAAAATTTGTAAAAACATTATTTTTTTCTGTTGAATGCTGTTACTTTCAAAACCAGACTCTAGGAAAAGGGTTAAAAATGCACTTTAGGATCATAAAGGTGTACCAACATTCCCTTCAGCTATTAAACTGATCTCGTTCAATTGTGTTTCGAATGAGTTCATGTTTTCCATCAGGTTCATCATGTTAAGTGCCCTACAAACACTGCACTGACTCTGATGTAATCATGGAGCAATAAGACGCCCCATGAAACTCCAGTGAACAACAGCTCATCTCTGAGCTAAATTGTAGTTTGAGAAAATGGATCCATTTTTTTCTTGATTGATCTGTCTGTGACTGGAATGCTAATGACTCGGATGCAAAACGTGCAACCTTGAAGATTTCAAGCAGAACAGGACAGATAGATTCAGACTGACAATACTGATTTAAACCAAGGAGATTCACATGAAACAAAAGCAAAGGGCAAAGCTCTATTACAAGTAAATCGGTTAGTAAATGAATAATTTAAATATTCTGTGATTATTTACCGAGTCACTTCGTTCCAAACCTGTATGCCTTTCTTATGTGGAAAAATAAAAGAAGACAGTTTGAGAAATGTCCATGCTGCTCTGTTCCATACAACAAAAGTAGGCAATGACCAGGATATTAAAAAGTTTTTAAAGGGATAGTTCCCCCCAAAATAACATTTCTGTCATCGTTTGCCGAACCTCACCCTTGTTCCAAACCCATACTTTCGTTCATTTTTGAAACACAAGTGAAGATATTTTTAAATTTGGACTCCATTGAAAGTCCAAGTAACCACAACTTTCATGCATTAAAAAAGTACAAAAGACATTGTAAAAGTAGACTGAATGAATTGCGTGATGTTTAATCCACATCTTCTGAAGAGACATGATTGCTCTATAATGAACAGGTCAAATTATCTTACAGGTATTTATCATGATACACAGTCATGAGGGTCTGCAGGTGACCTTTCTATGATATCAGTTCCTGTTGTTGTTGTTGTTGTTGTTTTTCCCAACCCCTTACGTTCTACACATTGGTTGCACCACATGACCGTAATTTGACAAACAAAACTTGTACAAAAAAAAAAAAAACGTATTTTCCTAAATTATAATATATTCTAAATTACTTGGGGAGCTTTCACACAGAACACATTCTTGCATTAAAAAAATGCAGGACAGCCAAAAAAAAAAAAAAAAGCAAGGTCTGGAGACACATTTTGTACAAGTTAAACTTCTTTTAACTTGACTAACGCAAATGCAACAGTCCACGACGTCCATCTAACACATGATTACATAGAGAAACAATTGGAAAAGCAGCACAGTGGAATGCAAAAAATTAAGGGGCCGTTCACACAGAATGTGTTTTTGCGGTTAAAAATGCAAGATGTGGGGCTGTAAAAAAAATAAAAACTCTTGTCTCGAGCAAAAAAAATGTCTTGAGCACTGCATTTTCAAAATGCTTTGTCATGAGCAAATGCACTGCAAGATATGTGTTATACGTGTGTGCAATGGTCAAAGAAATCCATCAAACAAGCGCATATTTACATGGAAAAGTCACGCGGTAGAACACAAAAGTGTATTCTGTTTGAACGGCCCCCCGAGTTTTTTGCCCATGAAACTCATCCTTTTAATGAAACAACTTTTCTTAATTATTATATCATTCATCACTCTGACATTTTTACTTTATACTCCTAAAAAATATCAAAATGTATTTTAATTCAGAAATGGAAAACATTCTCTTTGTAGAAGAGGTTATGGATTTATTTGTATGTATTTGTGAACGAATTAAGGATATTGTTAGCATTTTGCAAAATATTCTTTTGCATTCCATGGAAGAAAGTCACCTAGGTTTGGAATGACATAAGGGTAAATTATGAAAGAATTGTTATTTTTGGGTGAATTATTCCTTTAATAGTATTGGTTTTCTTTTTTCTTTTTAAATAGTAGAAATACCAAAGACTCCCCATTTCCTTTTATGAAGCTCTGTAAACCGAAATTTGATAAGGCAATGATACTTCAAATTATTTTGCAATGCTCGTTATTTTCTTCTGAACTGTCCTTTTCGATAAGGAGAACATATAACGCAAAGCAGTAATCAAAGTAATCAAATTGCGTTTCAGGAATTTTAATAAGGTAATTCCCAACATATTTCTCTCATGGGAAATGTAAAGCGGAAGCATAACTCGGAAGGCAAAAGCATGCGTGTGTATGTGATGTGAAGCTGGTGCCTGTGAAGTATGCGCTGTCTCCAGCTGGTACATAAGCGCTTTTTGTTCTCGATCCATCCAGCTGCTGGACAGATGAGTCACTGCGAAGAGCTTTGGCAGGAGGGAGAGACCGACACTATTTGATTCCCACGACAGCCAAAATCTAGCACAAGTCATCCAGAAAGAACACAGTAAATCAAGGAATTCATCACGGAAATAGCAAAACACTATGTATTGAATGGAATTGCGAAGAAATATTACAAAATTACTTAAAGGGAATAGTTTGCCCAAAAATGAAAAAATGACACCCTCAGGACATGATGTAGTTGAGTTTGTTTCTTCATCAGATTTGTAGAAATGTAGCACTGCATCACTTGCTCACCAGTGGATGCTCTGCAGTGAATGGGTGCCGTCAGAATGAGAGTCCAAACAACTGATAAAAACATCACAATAATCCACACCACTCTCCAGTCCATCAGTTAAGGCTATGTTTGGAATAGCATATTAATTGTAGTATTTCTGCAGTATATATGTATACTGTACACACTATGTGAATTTCCTGTATACACCTGCAGTAACGTGTAATATAGCCTACAACACACAGCATGAAATGAAATATCCCACAATGCAGTGCACTCAAAGTGAGCTTCCATTTTCAGCATGACAACAGAAACCACAAGTAATTTAGCCACGATTTTTTTTTTTTTTTACATCTCTTGCTTTGGCTAAATATTTGATGTATATTTGATGTAATATAGCTGCTAGCTATATATAAATAATATAAATAAATAAACAAACTACAAAAATTTGCTTATAAATTGCTTATTATTACCAAATATTGGATTCAATGTTTTTATCAACTTGTTTTCCTTCAATTAGCACAGGTTTTGTATTTGTTAAACTGACTGATCGTAGACCTCATTGATCTGAACTTATGTACCTCTGTTTTTGAGTAAATACTGCTAAAATTAGCAGCAAGTTTTTTTTTTTTTTTTTACTAAAAAAGAAATTCAAAACCTGTGCTAACTGGGGGGAAAAAGGATAAAAAGATTGAATCCAAGATTTTGTGATAACACAGCATAATGAGATTTTTAAACTGGTTATATATTTTTTTCCACCAAAACCAAATTAGGATTTGCACAGCCAATTTGGAGTGCAACTTTTAAAAAAAACTATTTGTAATTGTATTTGTATTTTTTACAATTATATTGAAGTCTCAACTTCTCAATTATATTGAAGTCTCAACAAAAAAAATCCTATTCGTTTAATTTGTCACTCATCATAAGCTTAGTCTGCAACCATATGTATCTAATTACACAAGTGTCAAAGGAATAAAAGTAGCATTCGGCTGGTGACCAGCACAAGGGGGACCACACTTATGTTCACTAAAACACTTTTTCTGGACCACTGATACAACTGGAGACTTCATCTTACATGAGTGTACATCATTTCAAACATATCTGTCAAAATTACTACTCAATCAGTCTTTCAAAGATGTCATTTCTACATCAATCACTTGCCACATATACAAATAATGACTGCACATCTGAAATGACACAAAACATCACATCACAACTCCAGCAGGACACTGCTATCATTAGCACACATGATGCACATAACACATATGAACTCAGTTATTCTAGTTAACATGCCTTTCTTGCTCACCTCAGCACTAGATACAAGCGTCTAGACTTAGATATAGTCTGCTGTATATAAAAAAAATGCATTAGGAGGATGGTTTAGTCTAGAATCAATCTATGAACGTAGGGATTTTAATTTCCTAAACAAAAATAAATAAATAAATACAAATAATAATAATAATAAAAAGATTGTCACTGCATTATAACAAAATATCAAAGCAAACAAATACTGCAGCTTTTCTCAGGACTGGATTTGCACTTTTCTGAGCCATTTTTTTCTCTCAGTATTTTTTATACTTTTAACTGGTGTCAAGTAGAGTTTAGTGGCTGTATGAAGTGGATGTTCGGTTTACTGGCAGGTGTTCATACTAAGCGTCCGAAGAAGCGTTTAGCTGTAGATTTGTTAGACGTACAAACTTAATTAATCGATTATACCAACTTAAGAATAAGCATTCACACTTACCACTAAAGCGCTGCATTTCTTCGCACTTTTTCGCATGCTATTTTGTCCGTATAAACAAGCGACACGACGCCACAACCAGCCTATGCTGAGAGTGAACGCGACGCGCGAGTGACGTCGACGCCAGTTGACCAATCAAAGACTTAGCTTACGCGTGCGTCGCGTCGATATCGGTGTCCCGTGTGTTGCTATAGTTGATCTTAAAGGGGTCATATGATGCGATTTCAAGTTTTCCTTTCTCTTTGGAGTGTTACAAGCTCTTGGTGCATAAAGAAGATCTGTAAAGTTGCAAAGACTAAAGTCTCAAATCCAAAGAGATATTCTTTATAAAAGTTAAGAGTCAGCCACGCCTACCTAAAACAGCTCGTTCTAAAACGCCCCCACATGTCTACATCAATATGTGGAAATATTAGCATAATGCCGCCCAAATGTGCATGCAAAGAAAGAAGGCGTGGTTTCAGGAACAGCAGCAGTGTTGATGCAGCCATGTCAGGGAGACGCTGTGTGATTCAGCGAAAGCAAAAGCACTTTATTTGGCCTTGCACATGCTAAATGTAACATATTTCGCAGGTAACAAGTAAGATATTATGCAGTATTTACCTTATGTAGCCACCGACAACCAAACCCCGAGCTCTACTCTTCAGCACAAAATATCAATCTTTTGAATACATAAGATTATGTTCAAAACTAACATTACTGTCATATGCTCAAAATATTAACACAAAAATTTCACTTCAGCGGCACTGGGCCTATTTTATATCAGATGTAAGAGGTGTCGCCATCAAGCAGCAGAATCCAAAAAACCTGAAGCTGAACAAGTGAAGGATCCTGATCAAAGTTCAACATCACAACATAGTAGCTTAGGTGAAGGCAGTGTTTAATTTTTAGAATAAATCTGAAAATAAGTAAAAACGAGACATGGAAGGGATTACTGATGCTTTCTGCTGCCTCCGCTGTCTCTGCTGCTCCCTCCGCTGTCTCCACTGCTTCCTCCGCTTCTGCCTCTGCTGCTCAGGGATTCTGGGATTTGCTCCCTGTTGTGGGGAACTTATGGTCACAAGTGCTCCCTGTAGGGTCCCAGAATCCACAGGCGCCATGCTTGAGGTCCTGGAGGGCATGGGTAGTGCCTGGGTGGCAGAGACAGGAATGCTCTGATGCACAGCAAGCCTCCGTTTTCTTGTCTTCATGGTTCTGAAGGGCACTGTTGCTCCTTTCAGAGGCTCAGCGGGCACTGCCTCTGCCGGTGGAGACCTGGCAAGCACTCCTGCTCCCTGTGGGGTCCCGGCATGCATAGGGTTCCTGTCAGGTAAAGGTGCTTCTTGAGGAGACTTGGAAAGCATGGGAGTACCCTGCACAGGAGAGGCTTGACGCTTCTGCTGCAGCAAATCCTTCTTCAGTCGCTCAGGTATCTTGAGCTTTTGCCTCTCTGTGGTCTTTTGGGGCACAGGTGCTCCCTTCACAGAAGAGGCTGGAGGCGAAAGCTGCAGCAGCTCCTGCCTCAGCGGCTCAGGTATCTTGAGCCTTTGCCTATCTGGGGTCCTGTTGGGCACGAGTGTTCCTTGAACAGAAGAGGATTGAAGCTTCTGCTGCAGCAGGTCTTGCCTCAGTTGCTCAGGGATCTTTGGTTTTGGCACCTTTGGGGCAGTCATAGCTTCTCTCTGTAGAGACTTGCTGCGCATGGGTGTGTCTTGAGGAGACACTGTGGGCACTGGTGCTCCCTGTGGGGACCTAACAGGCACAGGTGCTCCCAGTTCAGAAGCGGCCTTTAGCAGATGTTGCCTCAGATACTCAGGGATCCTGTGCTTTCCTCTTCGTTGAGAGCCAGTGGTCACAGCTGGTCCCTGCGGGGACCCAGCAGGCTCAGGTGCTACCTGAGGCTTCTTCTGGCTCCACTTCCTCTGCTGCTCCGTGGTCTTAATTGTTGCATCTGAGAAGCCTACGTGCGGAGACTCTGCCTTCTTAGATGCATCGTTGAAGACCAGGGATGAGGTGTGGTCCCTCTTCTTGGTATAAGCAGGCACTGGTGCTCCCTGTTGGGACCTGGGAGGCACGGGTGCACCCTGTGTCTTCTTCTGCCTCCACAGCTACTTGGTCTTCAGTGTTGCATCTGGGAAGCCTGAGTGCGGGGACTCAGCCTTCTCAGATTCATCACTGAAGACCAGAGACTTGGGGCATGAAGTTTCTCGTCTCCATTTTCCCCCACCGCTGCACTGAGGTGAGGTCCCCATACTCATGCTCTTCAGATATAGGAGAAGAAACCTCCATTATTGCCCACCATCGCCCTGCGGCGAGGGCAGCGGTGAGCTCATCTGAGAGTTCAGGAGATAAGAACTGCACTGCACTCTCAGGAAAACTGGTGGGGATGGTTGACATACTCATGCTGATGTTCGATGTGATGATAAAAGAAGATCCAAATAAGTGAAAAATACACAATACTGACTTTGTCTTTCTATCTGTAAACACTGTGACAGAAACAGAAAGGGAAACAGTTGAGTTGAGTAAACATGCAAGAGCCTGCAAGGTGGTTGTCTAAAGTTTTTTTTTCTTTTTATTTTTATACAGTGTATGCCCAGTAGGCGGTCCATCAGCTGAGTTTTTAATTAATTTACCAACTAATGTGCATAACTCAGATGCTTATAATGTAAAAGTATATACCTCCTTCTAAATGCATATCTAATCATTGTAAGAGGTAGCTATTAAACAATTAAAGCTTTCAGTATTAATCGTAATCAAGGAGTGATGAATGGAGTTCCTCACAAAGACAAGATAACATCAATGAGGCTCTGTATTTATGAGTAAATGTTTATAGTCATAGTCTGGATTTGGCACTGCAAGATTTGTTCTGTTTACTGAAAAGTGTTGTGTTTATAGAGAGATTATAATGCGTCATTAAATATCAAGAATATTGGAGGATATCATCTGTATGGGAGCATAATTATCAACAATTATATAAAAAAAAAACAAATGGCTCAAATCAATCATTGCTTTGATCATTACTAATTTACATATCTGAAACTTTCCACACGGACCTCCACTGTGTAGCATGCCTGTTTATTTATCTCAATGCACAGAGCAGATTTTTCTCCAAGTTCTGAAAATATTGATTACAAATTCAGATGTCCAAATTGTAAAGAGGATACTCACGATCACTCGTCACAACTCGCTACAAAATGCCTGATTCCACTGCACTCATATTTATAGAGTACTCCCGAATGTTCTAATGGAATGCAGCGATCATAATGACGTAAACAATGGACCACCCACTGATCAGAAATTTGTCCATCTGCTTTAAATATTACAATTATAATAATAAAAAAAAAAAGATAAAATAAAAAATGTTAGATTAATTTTATTACCTAAACTCGCAAAATAAATATAATAATCAAGCTCTTTACGACAGCAGGGAGCAGCAGCCAGCGCCTTTAGTTGTCATGGCAACCATATACATTGTGCACTGAATCTCTTAGAGTCAGTGTAACCACATCACAGTGTAACCACTAGATGCCTGTACAGCCCTATTTATAAATATATACAGGTCCGTGTGTTCCCTACTTACAGAGAACAGTGTTTTCAGACATAATTACTTACTTTTATTGGGTTTTTAAGTTGGAAATATATTTAGGGAGTTTATTATTCATTTCATTACAGACATACACGTTTGTATATTTCTGTAGTGTAATTACATATAAATTGCAAAATAAATAAATTGAATAAATATATAGGCTATAAAATATATATTACAAAATTTATACCGTTATACCGTTTACTACCGTTCAAAAGTTGGGGACTGAATTTATTTTTTTTTTTTAAGTCTCTTGTGCTCACTAAGGCTGAATTTATTCAAAACTACAGTACAAACAGATACATTAACTATATCCTTAAAACCACATGTAAGGAAAAAGAATGATTGTTTTCCATCCTACATTTGCCTTTATTAACAACATATATCTGGATGTGCACAAAAAAAATCTTACAAAATTCTGCCCAAAATGGTTAAAAGGCTCAGAGCCTGTGGAGATTGTGGCCAGTAAATGATGCGGTGTTTGTCAGAATGTCATCTGTGGAAAATCTTTCAGAGATGCGTGGAATAACTGCACCTGCACCTGTCTGCAAACACTGAACCTGCAAGAGCAGACATGCTAGCAATCTGCCAGAGATGAAGCTGCGCTGCTGGAGATCACCGCAGGAGAACATCACAATCACAGTCACCTGACATTATCGTCCAATAGATCTGCAGTCTGTGTCAGAGATCACATGATATCTGTGCTGAGACTCTCCTGTCAATCAAACCTGAAATACTTCTGAAACAAAGCAGAGACAAACAGCGCCCCCTAGTGATTCAGTGACAACTTCAAAGTGTTTCTGAAAGTGTGTGAACCTGCAGTGAAGATGTATACGGTGGCCGAGAAGTGCAAAGCAAATCACAATTCTGAAAACAAAATAACAAATTACAAACGCAAATGCAAGTCTAAAAAACAAAATAACAATTCAGAAAGCACAACAACAATTCAGAAAACATTATAACAAGTCAGAAAACACAATGACAAATTCGAAAACAAAATAACAAGTCAGAAAACACAACGACAAACCCGAAAACAAATTAACAAATCAGAAAACACAACGACAAATCCGAAAACAAAATAACAAGTCA
>NW_015648609.1:799903-801794 GCF_001515625.1 Sinocyclocheilus rhinocerous
TGTTTGAGAGTGTGTGTGTGTGTGTGTGTATGTGAGAAAAAGTTCAGTACTTGTTGTGCTCAATCCTCCAGCTTCTGAGTTCAGTAAAAACATCCCTGTGATCCCGGCTGCTCCACTCTTCATGCTCAAACGTGTGTTCAGGAACGAAGCTACTGATCCGTGTGCTGGGACGAGTTTGAGAGCTAGAGTTTTGGAGCTGGACAGATGGAAAGAATTTTGTTTTCATGGGGTGATATATAATATACATATATAATTCTATTGGTGTCCGTGATTGATGTACGGTATACGGATCAGTTTGATGAGATTCACCTTTATTTTCTGTCTTCGAGCTCGAGCAGCCTGTAGTGGATTCCCACAGAGAACTCGGCCAACACCTGTGCAGACATCACCGTCACGTATTACTTCCCAACACACAGCACACACCACGAAATATGTCATATTCTTAATATTACAGTTATTGTAGCATAAACTCATAATCACGTGTATAACAGTTTATGAGAGCCAATAGGGGGGGAAAAACTAATTAGATTTTTCTGATGAAAATTACAACTGCTATTTAAAATATAATAATTATTATTATTATAATAATAATAATTATAACAGCTCAGAATAGTTTAGCGAGTCCTGCTGTAGGAACAGAAAGTGCGGCTCTATCAGGGTGAGTGCAGGAGTTTACCGTTGGTCAGATCGCTGGCCTCGTGGTTCAGGACGGTGATGTTGGAGCCGGTCGATCCTGGTCTTGATCCGCTGCAGGGAGTGAGAGGTCTGGCGCTGTCTGGACGGCTTCTCAGATCTCCAGGCCGAGCTGAAGCAGGTCTGACGCCGCTCTTAAACACATGGAGTGCTGCTGAGACAGTCTCCAGAAGCTGCTGTTTGTCTTTACCTGTGTCTGCATCTGTGAGCTCCAGGCCGTCACTGACTGAAGCGTCTCTGATGGATTCTCTGAGAAGAGTCCAGTCCTGCAGTGAAGCTCTGCAGCGTTGAGGTTTGTCCTCTTCAACAGGAGCGTCATCGAGGAAGATCAGCTGAGGGATCAGCTCACGCACCGCAGACCTGTAGCTGTAGCCCGAGACCTGCAGCACAAACCACATGCGAGGAATCTGTCTGAGTATGATTGTATTTTGCAAACCAAATTTATCATTAAAGAAGAAAAACAGAAGAAAGATGGTGATGCTTGAAGTACCTCAGAGGCTCCTGGAGCGGGGCAGGTGCACACAGGGTTTCCTTCCAGTGAAAGTGTCCTGAGCTTCACACAACGGCCCAAATACCACAACTGAGCCTGATCTTCAACCTCGTTCTCCTCCAGATCCAGCAGCTCCAGATCCTCCAGCAAACTGACTGGACTCAGGTCTGAGACGCTGTTGAACGCCGCATACAGCTCCTGAAAAAAACACCAGCATTTAGGACTCGTTCACTTTATTTAGTGACTTTAAAATACAAACATACTGTAGTTCATGATAAGTAATAGTGTGATCTGTTTGATTTTAAAATACTTTGACATTAGAAAAACAAGAGTTTCATCAGTTCAGTCTCTGCAAGCCTTTGCTTCTAAATCTTGTTGGATACCTTTAAGGAGGAAAGAGCAGAAATCCCCTCCAGGTCAGTCAGACCACATCGAGCCAGACATAAGACCTGCAGGAGGGAGAAGCCGGTTCCCAGATCCCTGAGGAAATACTGAGAATAATAAGCCTTTATCTGATTCACTTCCTCTCTCTATATTATTATATTTCAATGCATGTTTATCTTCAGTGAAATTTATGGGTTCTGTATTCTTTCATAAATTCTATTTGTTCTTAGTTTTTGAGGATGAGGCCTGAAACACAAGCTGTCCGTGTTGCCACCTGCCTGCTTTGGCTTTTATGAATTTGGATGGACAACAATTATGTTTTTT
>NW_015648609.1:801982-804156 GCF_001515625.1 Sinocyclocheilus rhinocerous
TGACTAATAATAATAATAATAATAATAATAATAATTTTATTAATAAAGACAATAACAATAATTATTAATATTTTTATTTTTTATTAATAGTAATATTATTAGTAGTATTATTACTACTAAAAAACACTGAACAAAATAATAAGTGTTACTATTGTATTACTATTAATTTAATAATAATAATAATTATTATTATTTTAATATGATTAATTGTATTAATTATTATTGAATAAAACATTAAACAATTATTATTATTAAAACATTAAACAAAAGAAATGTTACTACTGTAACATTTTATTGTAAATATTTGTATTTAATAAAACATACAAATAATAATTTCATTTGTTCAGTACAACTGTCAAATCATAATACTAATATTTATGGCTTTCTTAACGGCTTCATTTTTAAAATCACACTAAGCCACAGTGTTTCTGTTAAACACGCAGCTCAGATTAGTTTAGCGAGTCCTGCTGTAGGAACAGAAAGTGCGGCTCTATCAGGGTGAGTGCAGGAGTTTACCGTTGGTCAGATCGCTGGCCTCGTGGTTCAGGACGGTGATGTTGGAGCCGGTCGATCCTGCTTTAGCGACGACTCACGAGACATTTGCAAAAAATTGTTCGGCCTGCCCTCAAATAAATATGTGTGTATTATGTTTCACAGCATTCCTTACATCAGCTTTAGGGAAAAAGTTTATTTAATTTCTAATTGGTAAAACTTTATTATATGTTTTGTACCGGTATAATTAAATGTCTTACCTTCTGAGCGTAAATACCGTGATATTCAATGTCAGGATCCAGCGTTTCACTTCTGCCCCACAGCGGGTGAGTTTGCTTAGCAACGGGACCTACTTCCTGAATACGGGGCTAAGTGGGATTTGTAGTCCAATAAAATACATGACTAATAAATGGTTTTGAATGCCCTTACCCAACAACAGTTATTGATTAATTTACCCATTTTATTCCTAAAAAGTAATTCGAAATACACTAAGCTTAAACTTTGTGTCTGAGTAACAAATATGAATGATACTTATCATAATACTTGACAGGAAAGCATTAAACAAGGCATTTTTCGATGTAATGAGATTAATGGGGAAAAATCCCCATCTCTGAATGTTTGTATGTCCTCCATTAGTCCCATAAGAGCTTCAGAGACGGACTGTTGTTCTCCATTAATTCTGAATGGAATCAGGGTAGGAAAGAAATGCCACTACTTTTATGCAATATAAAATGTAATATTTTATTTGTCTGTACAAACATTATTAATGAGCAATCTGTAGTTCTTTTTTTTTTTTTTGAGGATAAAATAATTAATTATTCATATTTCCCCATGAGCTGATTCGCTACATTTAGAGAAAAGACAGACAGACAAATTTGCTATGCAGCTGTGAGATTTTATTTTTGATGGCACAGATTATGCCAATATTGTATTATAAAGTTCTATAATTATAAAGCATTTTAGCAAATCAATGTTTATTTTACCTCACAAATATAAAAAGCAACATTTTCTCATCTCATTTGCAATCAGAAGGTTGTCTTTTTTGCAACGTGATGTTTGCTATACAATATAAAAAAATATTTATACATATGTGATATCTCAAATGTGAAAGCAAAATGTCTAAACATAAGAAGAAAAAAACACTAAACTTACACAGCCATACGGGGGACATGATTCTATCAACTGGTTGTTGATTGGACGGAGGCAGATCTGAATGCGCGGACTATTGGAGAAGTTCGACATACGTCAACAGAGAGAAGTATGTTGTTTGACAAATAAATCCAGTTATGACATTTTGAAAATTACATGGTCAAAAAAGAAATAAATAAAAAATGTAAAAAATCAAATGTGCATGGATGAATAATTCACAATAAGATCAGTAATATATGCACTATGTATATGCACCATATACCCGAATTAAGCAAGGTTTGGGTTAATTAACCGAGAGTTCAGGGTTTATGTGATGTAAGTTTATCCTGCTTTCAGGAATATTCCCCAGGTAGATGGTAATAGATTTCATCGTCAGAATCTGATATGGACACTTTGCAAGCAGCCTTGGTTAGAGATGCAGAGATACTCCATCAATCCTCTTCCACCATTTTAAAGAGCCTGTCGACCAATACTAAAAAAAAAAATACAAAAAAAAAATAAACAAATAAAAAAAATCACTAAAAATAAAACTA
>NW_015648609.1:804323-818389 GCF_001515625.1 Sinocyclocheilus rhinocerous
AATAAATATATATATATATATATATATATATTTATATGTTAAATTATAAATTAATAATAAATTTAACCATTTATCGTATAATTAACAATTGCATTTATATTTTAATGGCTCCAACAATTGGAAAGCGTACCACTTTCACATGATCATCACCTGACAAAATATCTTACATCACTTTATTGAAACTCTGACATCACGTCACTTAAATGTATCTTTACTCCTTTTTCTGTAATTTTAACTGTCAGTAACTTTATTCATAAAGTTACATAACAACAACAACAGTAACTTTTAATGTAATGTTTTGTAGCGTCTGGACCAATCAAACACACAATTTTTCATTTGATTTAACAAATCAGTTATTCATTAGATTAACAAATCGTCTCAGTCTCCTCACCCAATAAACTGGATGCCAGGATGTCTGCAACGACACCAGGCCCCCCCTCTCTTCCACCATTTTAAAGAGCCTGTCGACCAATACTAAAAAAAAAAATACAAAAAAAAAATAAACAAATAAAATAAATCACTAAAAATAAGACCATGAATAATGCTTAATAAAAAAATCTGATTTTCTATTGCTATCTTCAAAAGTGACAATTCATGTGTTTCCGGTCACATATTCACACAATCTGTTTGTGAAATCTCATTTATAATCACGTCAGTTTTGTGTTTTGGGAGTAAGAGTAAAGATTAGCTGTAAGATTATGCCTTAATTAGGTCCATTATAGCCTGTTTGTCCTTTCTTGAATTATCTCACCAAAAGTTTGTGCAGGTGTAAGACATTTTGACCTTTGATTTATTTTTATGGCTCAGATTGATCATGTATTTTATTTTGGAAAGTCTCTCATCATCATTTACCATTCCTGTTGTTTTTTTCAGGTTTCATTATTTATCAGTTAACAATTATTTATAGCCAGTATGTTTGCCCTAACTTTGGTTAAGCATAAAATTTTTTGTTAAAAGTTTTGTTACTCTAAAAATCTAAAAAAAGAAAAGGAGGCAGAGGTGATACCACTGGTATTCCACAAGGCTCTGTATTCGGCCCACTTTTATTCTCCATTTGCAGCAAACACAACCACTTTATTCGGACATAAAGCCAAGAACTTTGGCGTCACACTGTCAATGTGCCAGTTTTACTTTTTTCAAACTTATTGCAATGGCACAGAGAAAGGTATGTAACAAGAGATCCTTTGTGTTACTGCACATAGAACGAGGACCACAGAATAGCATCTGAAGTCTCAATGAAGTTGTTTGCAAAATAATGACATGGCATGTTACTTCTTAAACAAAACAACATGACATGTTACTTCTTAATAAAAGTTACATTTTTACTTTTTATGCTATGTCATGGTTACATTTGTGTTACTTTTGTTCACACCATCAGCTATGCTTGCCTTGGACCATGTGATTATGTGACAACCGTATAAAGAGATGTTGCTTTTTCACTACTTTCAAAACGTGATCTGTTTATGTAATGTAACTTGTAACGCATTACTAATTACAGAAGAAAATTTGACGACCCGCTTGTGTAATGTAACTTCACTTGTGTGTCAGGGTCTCACCTCGTGCTGTTGGTCGTAGGAAGGGCTCAAATGTTCGACAGGCATTGATGAGCTCTTTTAGCTGTTTAGGACAGTCTGCTGGAAGTGGCTCCATGACCTTCTCTACACACACTTTTTGGTAGATCTGACTGGGGGTTGTACAGTCTAAAAGCAAGGCACAGAAAGTGTGTGGCACGTATTTAATAAAAATGTAAGTAATATTCAGGGCAAACACAAATATATGTAGGAGATTAACAACAGTCTGTCAAAACTGATAGTGGTGGTGATACACACCTTTAAAAGGAACATCTCGTGTTGCAATTTCCCACAAGACAATGCCAAAAATAAAAAGAGCATGTACAGTCAGTGTCCATCCATTATTTGAATAAGATATGCGTGTATGATATTTGAGTTTGACTGCCGTACCTGTAGATCTCACATGCCTTGCCGTAAGGATGGTTGATATTCTGAAGCTGTTGTGGAGAGTTGTAATGGAATAATATCACGCGTACTGTATACTTCCACCAACGTAATATCAATTTTCTCAATGAATAGTACTGCAGTCCTTATACATGCACTGGTTACTACACGTATTGATTACTGTAATGCTCTCCTCACTGGTCTCACCTTTTAAACTTAGGTAAAAACTTCAGTTGGTTCAGAACTCTGAAGCTTGTGTTCTTTCTAGAACTCCTCTTATCGAGCACATTTCCCCAGTTCCCTTTCGAAAGGGAACTCCACGCTGCGTCCTCTAGAGGGCGCTAAGGGAACGCCTCCAGCGTGACCGGTGTCTGAAGCATGAATGAAAAAACGACAATGAACTTGACATTGGCAGGCGGCAGCCTATGACTTAAACAATAAAGCGAGTGCGGGTATAAAAGCGCACCTGCGGAAAACGTCATCCTCTTCTTTGTCTTCAAGCCTTGTGTACGGAAGCACATGCGTTTGACTCACGAGGGATAAGGATGCGCTCACTGTTTGCATTCGCGGAACTACTAGAGCAGAGGTCTGTACTCGAGCCTCTCGAGGGGGTTGAACAAGCTTAATGCGATGCATTCGCGGCGGTTTCTGTTCTTGCCTGATTCTTGAGAGAATTTAGTGTTTGAACAGAGTGTGTTTGGCTCTCGACGGAGATTCACGGGGATTGTAGGCGGGGCATGGAAGGAATCTGACGAGTAGTGCTTTCTCTTTCAGAATTCCTTTTTTGTTTTTTATTTTCACAGAATAGGAACTGTGTATAATGTGAGATATCTACGTTATTGGTGAAGGAGGCTCCTGACTTGGTGTAATGACAAGTTTTTTGAGTTGTTAGGCTCTTGTTTGAGCCTCCTTTGAGCCTCCTCATCCTCTCAGCCCAGGTAAATATTTAGGTTGAGGAGAGAGTTATACTGAGCACTCTGCTCCCCAGTATTTTCATTTGCAGTTATGTCAGGGTTTTGAGGCTCTCTGTGAGCCTCCCTGATCAGCTGTTGATGACCCTGGTAGCTCCCCCTCCCTTTGAGGGTCGCTATGCTGAGATCACAGTTCCTAGTGCCCTTTCAGCAGAGCTCTGTGGCTGTTTAGGTTGTTAGGCTCTGGTGGGCCTCCTTGATAAGTCGCTCTTAGGTCAAGCTTTTGAGTACTCCCCTCACTTGAGGTCTTCGTACTGAGTACGCTGATCCATAAGGGTGGATGGTTGCACTCCCCTTGCTTTAGAGGGTTGGTATGTTGAGTGCTTGCTCCCTAGAGCTCTGTTCGGCACTTAGGAGCATGGTCAGTACTCCTAGCTTAGTACTCCAGCTTTGAGTCGTTAGGCAGTGTACTCCGCTCCCTAGAGCTCCGCTTAGACCGTACTATTAGCATATAGGCTTTATCGTGAGCCTCACTAACGGTGTCTAGCGTTGAGTGTGGTCAGGTCTCCTCTCGTTTAGAGTCGTTATGCTGAGACCTTCACTTTTTAGAGCTTCTGTATTAGGATTGAGTGTTGTTAGGCTTCCTCTTATTTAAGAGAGTCATTCTGCTGAAGCCTTCGCTCTCCAGAGCTCCGCTTAGGCAGTAATATGAGTTGTAGGCTCTTTCTTTTTGAGCCTCACTAACTGCCTCTGGCGTTGAGTGTAGCTAGGTCTCCTCTCGCTTTAGAGAGTCGTTATGCTGAGACCTCCACTCTTAAGAGTCCCCCTACCAGGGTTGAGCGTTGTTAGGTTTCCTCTCGTTTAAGAGAGTCGTCTTGCTGAAGCCTCCGCTCCCCGGAGCTCCGCTTAGGCAGTAATATGAGTTGTAGGCTCTTTCTTTTTGAGCCTCACTAACTGCCTCTGGCGTTGAGTGTAGCTAGGTCTCCTCTCGCTTTAGAGAGTCGTTATGCTGAGACCTCCACTCTTAAGAGTCCCCCTACCAGGGTTGAGCGTTGTTAGGTTTCCTCTCGTTTAAGAGAGTCGTCTTGCTGAAGCCTCCGCTCCCCGGAGCTCCGCTTAGGCAGTAATATGAGTTGTAGGCTCTTTCTTTTTGAGCCTCACTAACTGCCTCTGGCGTTGAGTGTAGCTAGGTCTCCTCTCGCTTTAGAGAGTCGTTATGCTGAGACCTCCACTCTTAAGAGTCCCCCTACCAGGGTTGAGCGTTGTTAGGTTTCCTCTCGTTTAAGAGAGTCGTCTTGCTGAAGCCTCCGCTCCCCGGAGCTCCGCTTAGGCAGTAATATGAGTTGTAGGCTCTTTCTTTTTGAGCCTCACTAACTGCCTCTGGCGTTGAGTGTAGCTAGGTCTCCTCTCGCTTTAGAGAGTCGTTATGCTGAGACCTCCACTCTTAAGAGTCCCCCTACCAGGGTTGAGCGTTGTTAGGTTTCCTCTCGTTTAAGAGAGTCGTCTTGCTGAAGCCTCCGCTCCCCGGAGCTCCGCTTAGGCAGTAATATGAGTTGTAGGCTCTTTCTTTTTGAGCCTCACTAACTGCCTCTGGCGTTGAGTGTAGCTAGGTCTCCTCTCGCTTTAGAGAGTCGTTATGCTGAGACCTCCACTCTTAAGAGTCCCCCTACCAGGGTTGAGCGTTGTTAGGTTTCCTCTCGTTTAAGAGAGTCGTCTTGCTGAAGCCTCCGCTCCCCGGAGCTCCGCTTAGGCAGTAATATGAGTTGTAGGCTCTTTCTTTTTGAGCCTCACTAACTGCCTCTGGCGTTGAGTGTAGCTAGGTCTCCTCTCGCTTTAGAGAGTCGTTATGCTGAGACCTCCACTCTTAAGAGTCCCCCTACCAGGGTTGAGCGTTGTTAGGTTTCCTCTCGTTTAAGAGAGTCGTCTTGCTGAAGCCTCCGCTCCCCGGAGCTCCGCTTAGGCAGTAATATGAGTTGTAGGCTCTTTCTTTTTGAGCCTCACTAACTGCCTCTGGCGTTGAGTGTAGCTAGGTCTCCTCTCGCTTTAGAGAGTCGTTATGCTGAGACCTCCACTCTTAAGAGTCCCCCTACCAGGGTTGAGCGTTGTTAGGTTTCCTCTCGTTTAAGAGAGTCGTCTTGCTGAAGCCTCCGCTCCCCGGAGCTCCGCTTAGGCAGTAATATGAGTTGTAGGCTCTTTCTTTTTGAGCCTCACTAACTGCCTCTGGCGTTGAGTGTAGCTAGGTCTCCTCTCGCTTTAGAGAGTCGTTATGCTGAGACCTCCACTCTTAAGAGTCCCCCTACCAGGGTTGAGCGTTGTTAGGTTTCCTCTCGTTTAAGAGAGTCGTCTTGCTGAAGCCTCCGCTCCCCGGAGCTCCGCTTAGGCAGTAATATGAGTTGTAGGCTCTTTCTTTTTGAGCCTCACTAACTGCCTCTGGCGTTGAGTGTAGCTAGGTCTCCTCTCACTTTAGGGAGTCGTTATGCTGAAGCCTCCGCTCCCCGGAGCTCCGCTTAGGCAGTAATATGAGTTGTAGGCTCTTTCTTTTTGAGCCTCACTAACTGCCTCTGGCGTTGAGTGTAGCTAGGTCTCCTCTCGCTTTAGAGAATCGTTATGCTGAGATCTCCACTCTTAAGAGCCCCTCAACTATGGTTGAGTGTTTTTAGGCTTCCTCTCGTTTAAGAGAGTCATTCTGCTGAAGCCTCCACTTTGGCTTTTATACCAGCACTCGCGTTATTGTTTACGTCATAGGCTGCAGCCTGCCAATGTCAAGGGCATTGTCGTTTTTTCATTCATGCTTCAGACACCGGTCACGCTGAAGGCGTTCCCCTAGCGCCCTCTAGAGGACGCAGCGTCTCGTTCCCTGTTCTCAGGGAACCATGGTTACATGAGTAACCTGAGACCTTCTTCAGCGACTGCACTGGCTTCTGGTGAAGTATTGTTTATTGGTTTTAATATTCTGCTTCTTATATTCAAGGCTATTAATAATCTCACTCCTCCATACCTTACTGATCTTCTTCATATTTATACCCCTTCACACTCACTCAGATCTTGACTCTCAATTTATCTTGTTTGCAATTATTGGCCTGACCACCATGGGAGCTAGAACTTTTAGTTATGCTGCCCCTTGTTTATGGAACTCTCTGTCTCTTGATATTCACAATAGTAATAGTCTCCTACTCCTACTTTTAAATCTCGCTGCAAGATTCACTTTTTAACCAGGCCTTTTTTTGATCTGATTTTTATTGAGCCTGTATTATAATGCACTTGTAACCTTTTTTTTTTTTTTTTTGGTTTTAAGGCAACCATGAGATAAGTGCATTAAAGCTAAAACAAATGTAATTTGAAAAATCTGCATTCTTATTTTGTGAAAAAAACTGTACATAATGGAAAGTATTACTCAGCATCATCGAATTAGGTAATTTTAGGCCATTTTTGTGAATCAGCAAATTATTCTAATTTATTTAATTTTCAATGTGCAGGGCTGTAATGATTAAGATATGTGCACTCACATGTATTCTAGTGTTAAGAAAATATGTTAATAATTTTTATACTTTTTATGGTTATACCACATTACATTAAAGTAAAATAAATTCAGGCCAATACATTTTTTTATTTTTTAAACCATATGAAACCAACATGAATACAAACAGTATTTTTAAGAACTTGGCACGTGTTTTAAAGTGGTGTTTTTAAAGCATTTTTTAAATTATTTTCTAAAAATATTTTTCTTTTTTGTGGACACTCTTATTTGTCATTGACCCATTTATCTGTACTTACATGATTCCAGGATCTCCTGCACATCTCTTTGAGTTTGGTCAGCTGTCTTTTGCATGGCGTCAACCATCGTGTTCGTTCCTTTGCTCTCCTGGGCTAAAGACTGGAGCACTATAGGAGACAAATTTATACTCTGTATACTCTGTAAATAATTTGTCTAAAGCAAGGGTGTCCAATCCTGCTCCTGGAGGGCACACATCCTGCAGAGTTTAGCTCCAACCAGCTACACTTCACTTTCCTGGAAGTTTCTAGTGAGTTTGAAGATTTTGATTTTCTGGTTCAGGTGTGTTTAATTAGGGTTGGAGCCCTCCAGGAACAGGTTTGGACAGCCCTGGTCTAAAGGTTCCAGTTGTTTCCTGGAAGTAGCCATTTTATTCTAATTCAAATCCATACATTTTACATTCTCGAAGTTCCAGAGATTCACTCTGCCTGTCCCCTTCATCTTCCTGCCGCCTCGTTGCTTCCTGAAACACTTTCTCTATACTCACTCTGTGCTCGACCTGAAGCGCTAGAGAAAGCAGCATCGTTTAGCCTCTCATTTAGGCAGCTGAACTCCTCGCCGAGGTCATACGCTTTGGCGAAACGTGTCAAATAGCTGAAGGAAGTGTATTTCTTCACTACCTTCTCTGCTGACTCCAGAGTGAGTTTAAGATTTTCAAGCCCATTTCTAACCTGTTCAGGCTCAGTCCCAAAGCCATGAACCTTCACGGTTTTCACCTGCTCAGCCAGAGTGAACACGCGGTGAGCCAAATGCCTCCAGTGCTTCTTGTTGGCCTTCACCTCCTCACACAGGCTGTACAGCTTTTCTGCGATGGCTAGGATTGGTTCTATGATGTCCATTGCAGCTGGGAATAAAAACAATAAAAAAATAAATATTTCTCAGATGAATTATCCTGAATGACTGAAGCATTATATTATATTATATTATATTTGATGCTGTTCAAAAAATTATCTAATTTTGAAAAATAAAATACGCTGTATTTAGCAAATGTTTAACCAGTAAAACATGAATACAAACCAATTTGTGAAACAAATAGAAAAGGTAACATACAAAAATATCAATATCAATCTCAGCCCTATTCAGACGGCAATTGTTTCTCATGTGGACGTCTGTAAAAATAAATTTACATGGCACCTCAGTGATAAAACTCAGGGAACGTGAGTTCCCTAATCGAGTTGGTCTCTTGACATTACGTATGGCGAAACCCTTTTCCTCCGAAATGCAGAAGCCTGATTGAATCACTCTATTGCTCTGCAATAGCCAATGATATTCAAGCATTCACCTGATTGGTGGGCTAAGCTGCTATATAGGTGATGTTGGGAGCCAATTTACCTCAGAATCTTTCTCCTTCACTTAGTGATGCTGTTTTCAAGAAGCCTCTTATCGCTCACCATTGAAGGTATGCTCTTCAGAGGAAGGTGCCTGGATTGCCATCCCCTGCAGTGTTCCGTTGAGTATAACATCTTCATGTAGTACAGATAAGCTGTCCGTTCACTTCTTCACATCTGCCTCTGAGCCGCAAAGACGGAAGACATGGCAGCTTGGGACAGAAAGTTTAGGTGATGGGCTTGCGACGTGTCAATTCCCGCATCCCCCTTGTTCACCTAAACCTCCCATGTCTCCTTCAGAATGAATATTCACTGCCTTTTTGCCAGAGCGGCCCCTACGTAGATGCAGTGCTGCCCAAGTTTGTCTACCCTCCAGTAAACGAGGCCCTAAGGACTTCGATAGCGAGCTGCGTGGGCCCAGTTCTCACGTTTTCCTCCCCCCTCTTCCCCTAAGTCAGGACCTGAAGTTGGTGGGAAAATAGCCATGTCGCTGACAGAGCTGTCTATGAGAGGAGGTTTACAAGGGTTCACAGACCCTCACTGGCATGATTCAAGGAGCCCCCTACCTCAGAGCAGCGGCCTGGCATGTACAGAGCACAGAGAAGTTCAAGTCACTCGATCGCTCATTCGCACGATACCAGCAGCCCCTTGCCTCAAAACAGTGCGCAGATGTGTGCAGAGCACGGAAAATTCCAGGCGCTCACAAATTTGCCGCATATCAGCTGCCCCTTGCCTTAGAGTGGTAGCCAGCCATGTGCAGAACACGGAGAAGTTCCAGTTGCTCAATTGCTCATTCACAGACAATTTCCATATCAGCAGCCCCTTGCCCCCCAAAAAAGTAGCGGCCAGCTGTGTGCAGAGCACGGAGGAGTTCCAATTGCTCACTAATTCGCAGGATATCAGTAACCCTTTGCCTCTGAACAGGGGCCAACCTTGTACAAAACACAGAGAAATCATAATTGCGTATTCACACGATCGCGGCAGCCCCTTGCCTCTAAGCAACGGTTAGCCGTGTGCAGAGCTCAGGAAATTCCACTCACTCACTCACTCATTCACTCACTTACTCACTCACTCACATGATGTAAGCAGCCCCTGCCTTAGAGCAGCATGTAGGCCTACGGGACACAGGAAAATTCCAATCATGCACTTATTCACTCGATACAAGCAGCTCCTGGCCTCAGAGCGGTGGTCATCTATTAACAGAGTAGAGAAAGTCCAGTCGCACTTATTTACATGATGCAAGGAGTCCCCTGCTTTTGAGCAAAGACCGCCCATGAACTAAGCATAGAAAAGTTCAAATCGCTCATTCATTCACATGATGTAAGCAGTCCCCTGTCTCAGTGCAGCTGTCAGCTGAGAAAAGAGCACAAAGCAGTTTTCGACCGCTCGCTCTGCCGTAAGCAGAGTGTTTCAGTGCAGTGGTCCGCTGTGTATGGAACACAGATGAGTTCCAGTTGCTCACTCGTTCACGTGTTATAAGCGGCCCCTGCCTTGGAGCAGCGGTCAGCCGTGTACAGTACAGGCGCTACTCATGAACTCACGTGGCACAAGCAGCCTCCTGTCTCAGTGCGGCGGTCAGCCGTGAATTGCCCGCGATATAAGTGAAACCTCTCCCCCAGGAGACGTTTGGCAGAGCAGAGACTCGGCTCAACTCGAGCTGTCAGATGCATGTGTCCCTATGCAGCAAGCCGCGGACCCGTCACCTGTCATTCACTTAGGCGGTGATGTTTCGCCGGTGACTGGCACCCAGCCCTCGCCACCACAAACACCGCTGTCCCCTTTATCAAGCCACCTGAGAGCGTAGGCAGTGCTCCGGTGGCGTCAGATTGGAAGATAAACACTATAAAGCACAGTTATACACTTCAATTCGTTCACAGACTGCCCCACTTCAGCAGCGTGATTATGTCAGAAGTGTCAGAACAGAGCACTCCACTGTTATGAGCAGAAATCTCCTCTCTCTTAGCCAAACAGGCAGTAGAGATAGTACCCGAGGAGCAGAGGGAGTGCTATACAGGCTATACAGCCACTACTTCCTTGTCCCGAAAAAGGACGGGGGCATGCACCCAATATTGGATTTACGACCGCTAAACAAAGCGCTGGCAAAACGCGCTTACAAAATGATTACAGTGAAGCAGATCCTCGCGCACATCCAGCCCAAAAACTACTTTATAGCGGTGGATCTGAAAGGTGCTTATTTTCAAATTCAGATATCCCCTCATCTCAGGAGCTTCCTGTGATTTACATTTGAAGGTGTTGCATACCTATTCAAAGTGTTACCGTCCAGGCTGGCTCTGGCCCCCTGCACGTTCAAGATGTACATGAATGCAGCGCTTTCCCCCCCTGAGACTCAGCATAATATAAACTGCCTGGAAATGGAAGCTGTTTGCTTAGCACTGAAGGAATTTCTACCATTCTTGAGTGACTGTCATGTTCTGATCCGAACGAACAATACAGCGGTGGTGGCATGCATCAATCACCAGCGAGGAGTGAGCTCATGTGCCCTGCAAATCTTGGCACGATGCCTGCTCTTATGGGCAGATCAAATGCTCCTCTCAATTCGAGCAGTGCACATACCAGGCAGTTTGAATTGCGGTGCGGACATGCCGTCCAGGGAGGGCATTATACACGGAGAGTGGAGACTACATCCTCAAACAGTGAAGATGATCTGGAGCATCTATGGCAAAGCAGTAATCAACCTCTTCGCTTCAGAGGAGAATGCCCACTGCCCATTATTCTTCTCACTAACAAAGGCGCCCTTGGAAGGGGACGCGCTGTTGAGTCACTGGCCCAAGGGGTGGAAATAAGCATTCCCTCCAGTCAAAATAGTGCCGCACCATCTGGCACCCCAAGCCGGAGCTGTGGGACCAGCATGTATGGCAAGTCAGCGTGGAGTGAACCAGTAGTTTCACAGCGAGTGCTGCACATGATAATGCAGGCTGAAGCCCCTTTGACAAGGCGCCTATACACTTTGAAATGGAAAGTGTTTGCGAACTGGTGTGTCAGCAGACACGAGGACCCGGTGAGTTGCGATATCCCCGCTATTTTGACCTTCCTGCAGGAATGCCTAAATGCGGGCAGCTCTCCGTCAATGCTAAAAGTCTATTGGCGCTTTTCCACTGCGTGGTACGACTCGGCTCGGCACGGCTCAGTACGGCACGGCATGGCACGGCACGGCTCGGTTTGCGTTTCCACTGCAGTTTAGTATCGCTTTAGAGTGGGCGGGATTATCCACATGTCATTATAGTTGCGCCGCCTCTACTGCTGTGACTCCTGAAAAACTTTTTCATTCCGCGTCGCCCCATCAAGCTCTCGCTGGATCCGCTCCTCTGCTATCAACGAGAGGAACGTCTGTACTTCCTCAACAGACAACGAACAGCCACTTTTTGGTTGTTAAAAAAAGGTGCGCTCATTCAAACCAGTTGCGTTCGATCCTTCGCTGACTGTGCTGATTTAAATCTAGCGGTTCTGTTGTGTTTGTGTCACAAGTTCAGTGACGCAGGTAGTGACGATTCTCTCCGGCCAATCAGTGATCAGCAGAGTTTACATGTCACGTTTTGGTAACGGTATGGTTCACTTGGAACCTCAACCGAGGTGGTACTAAAAAAAGTACCAGGTACTGTACCCAGTGGAAAACCCCCCAAAAGTGAACCGTACTGAGCCGTACCGTGCCGTACCATGCAGTGGAAAAGCGCCATATGTGGCCACTATCACTGCCTCTCATGACATGTTTGAAGAATCCCCCCGCTCTCGCTTGATGGCAGTAAATATGGGACTTATCGTTAGTGCTCAGTGCGCTGTCTGGCCCACCCTTCGAACCAGCTCAAGTTGAGAAACTTGAAAATGCTCTCATTTAAGACGGTGCTACTGCACGCATTAGCGCTTGGGAAGCGAGTAGGTGATCTGCATGCCCTCTCGGTCAGCAGTGCTTGTATACAGTTTGGCCCGAACGATTGCATGGTCAGACTCACGGGACTTACCGTTAGTGCTCAGTGCGCTGTCTGGCCCACCCTTCGAACCAGCTCAAGTCAAGCAACTTGAAAATGCTCTCATTTAAGACGGCGCTACTGCATGCATTAGCGTGTGGGAAGCGAGTGGATGATCTGCATGCCCTCTCGGTCAGCAGTGCTTGTATGCAGTTTGGCCCAGACGATTGCATGGTTAGACTCACGCCCAGATGGCAATACACCTGTCCTGAAGTGCTCTCAAAGCCATTCAGAGCTCAGGTTATTATGATACAGGCGTTCTGCCCCCCTGAACCAGCCTCTGATTCAGTGTCACAAAGGTGCGCCCTATGCCCCGTGCGTGCGCTGCATGTTTATGTAGACAGAACTAGCAAGTTTGGAACTTCAGAGCAGTTTTTCGTCTGCTTCACGGGCACTAAGAAAGGCAGCCCACTGCCAAAGCAGAGGCTGTTACACTGAATTGGAGAAGCTGTTTGCCTAGCTTATGCTTCCCCGAGGACTCAACTGCCCAGTGGGAGTGCGTGCCCAATTCATCGGGAGTCTGGTTTCTTCATGGGCCTGGGTTAAGACATGTCTATTCAGGGCATCTATCTCGCAGCGGGCTGATCATCTCAGAACACTTTTGCAAAGTTTTTTAAACTGGATATTCCCTTTTTTGCACCGCACGTTCTGTCTGTGCAGGAGGAGAAGGCTAAGTTGCTTGAAGCCACACCCCTCTCTGGTGTGTGTCTCTCAACTAGATCGTTTAGGCGGTGCGAGATGGCGCTGCTGCATGATGACTGCTGCAGTATGTACATGGCATTATGTGATCATAGTGCTTTTATAAGCCTGGCGCACCCTGTAACCTGCGAGGATGCTGTGAAATTCTCACGCAGCTGTGGGTAATAGCCAACTGCTAAAGTAAAAAAACAAAAACAATCATATTTATTGTTTCCGTTTATGTATGCCCGTTCATACAGGCCAGCAGTACTATATGTGAGCACCAACTTGTTTGTTGCCTTTGTTTTCACTCCCTATTTCACGCTAGTCCAGTGCTGCTTGACTGTACGAGATATATCCAGCTGCAGACCCGCAGCACCAGCAGTTTCAGAACCGCAGCCATAGAACCGCAGCCACAGAACCGGAAGTGAGGGGCGGAGTTATTGACAACGAGAGAGCACGGTGAGTAGTCTGTAATGTTTTTGCTATCATATGTTTAATAATGATCGTATATATTACGTTAAGCATTTATCTGCTAAGTACTTAACGTGTGCTTGGCTTTATTATCTTATATTGAAACTTGAATTTGTTGTCATACTTTATAGTATATAACTTTTTTTCTGTGGATGTTTCAATTAATTTTCGGATGCATGCTGTAAATGGGCCTTGTGGAGAAGTTTTGAAGACGTTTATTATTCATAAAAATAAATAGTTTGAAATAGTTATAGTATAGAATAGTTTAAATAGTTTTAATTCCCTTATTGTTATATGCATTGTTTGTGTGTTAATATTACCTTGTAGTTTAGTTATTTAAATCCCATTTGTCATCATTGAGATCATTTTGTGTGGCTTCATCTTTTGTAGAGACATCTAAGGATTCAGAGAGTTGACACATTACCTGAGCTGCAGCAGTGCAACAAGTGTTACAGCAATTACCAGCAATTTTCTGCTTGACCAGCATGTTTAAGCCAGCCAAACTGGTCAAATTAATAAGTCATCTTCAAATCCACTTCAACATGCAGTTGTCTGTGGAGGTATGAATATCTTGAGTTGTTTGTTTAATGTACTCACAATTTATTATTGCATAATAGTTTACCTGTTTACTTATTTATTTATTTTAGGCTATACTATACATTTTTGCAACCAGTTATTGGTGTGTTATTAGTTGTTAAATAAGGAACAAGGAAGTGTTTTTTTGTGCCATTTACAGGGAGAATATTCTTATTTTTTGTTTTCCAGTACATCTCGTCTTGGGAGCACCCTTTGATTTTACATCTGTAAGTAGTTATCAGTTAAAGTAATTGACCTTTATGATGTTGTAGCAGTTGATATTTAAAGATTTCTCTATGTTTGTGGACTGGACTGACTCTGGACATTTCCTCCAGCACACCATTACATTTGCACCCCCTTCTGACCAATTTGAAATTAACCAAGATACA
>NW_015648609.1:818480-820723 GCF_001515625.1 Sinocyclocheilus rhinocerous
GCCAGTGGAAGAGCCTCTTTTCCTTATAATGGAGGAAGAGGACAAGGAAAAGGCCCTCAACAATCTCCTGGAACGGAAGTTTCCAGAGTGCCCTTCATATTTCATCTTGTGTTCAGGGGAGTTATTTTTGTAGGATTGTCATAACAAAATGGGCCTAAGAGTGAATTGTTCATTTGATACATTTTAATTTGAATTCATTTATTTATTTATTTGATTTATTTAGTCATTTATTAGACTCTTTTATCCAAAGTGACTTACAAATGAGGACAACAGAAGCAATCAATTGTAGTATTAAAACAACTAAAAACAGATCCAAAACTAAAAGCTAAAACGTTATAAATACTACCTATACACATTTTAAAAATAAAGAGATTAAATAAAAATGACAAATGCATCTATTGGACTGTACACAGGGAGGCGCCAGCGGCACCGGCGCTGCCTTGGCTCTCTGCCAAACTTGCATCTAGGTGTTTCAACTAGGTCCGGTACCTGACCTAAAGGCGGGACGAGCATGCCACTATGCTTTGCATGCTACTGCATGCATCTCGTCTACTGTATCGGCTCTGTTCGAGCTGGGACCAGTGCAGTTTTCACACGGCAGGGTTTTATACGTTACCCATACATAATGTCAAGAGACAGACTCATGTAATGTAAAGACATTATGTAAACTGCCGTGTGGAAAACTTCCTCAGAGCCTCAACGACTCTCACTCAGTCGAAAGATTCTGAGGTCAATTCATAGTTTTCTCTCACGTGACTGGCTCGAAGACCTGGCGGGCCATAGAACTGCAGCACAAGCCTGTCAATTTTCCATCGGATTCCAATCCACAAATATGTAGATAATCTCTAAAAAGAATAAAACAAAGATATGTAAACAAAATGCAAGTTTTGGTCATTTTCAATACATATAAAACACCCACCGCAATATTCCAATTATAAAACACTTAAAGTGCCTTTAAAACAGTGATATTAAAAGATCAAATTCAGTTCACACCTTATTGATGATGTGAACTTTATACAGGCAAGCAGATGAGCTCGGAAAATGAACGCAATGCGCTAAATGGTTAAATGTTTTCTTTATAACGGTTTGCTATGGGAAAACATTTAATGTGAAGCTTTGCACATTGCGTTTATATTCTGGGTTCATCTGATTGCTTAATTGATTCTCTTACTACATTACTACTTAATGCAAATGTAACCCCTCTTTCCCGGGTCCTTGACCCACTCGGAACAAGAACGAGGTGTGGCGTTGAGGACCCGGTAGAGAGGGGTTACATTGGTGCCGTGACCCGGATGGGAGGGAGGTGTAGGGGGGTGAGTGTAACGGAGCCCAGCGAGTAGGTGCTGTGCAGGTAAACCTCACTCCCCTGATCTCAAGAGATGCACTAGCGACTAATGCTAGAGGCCACAGTCTTTAGCCTCCTCGTTAGTGTGTCCGCCTCCCATGCCGGAGACCTGGGTTCGAGACCCACTCGGAACAAGAACGAGGTGTGGCGGTGAGGACCCGGGAGAGAGGGGTTACACAAACCTCGTAAAAATACCTGGCGGTCAGTGGAGAAAAAAACCTTGTTTTGCCCTCCATGTGGGCGTTCCTGTAAGGGTGTGACATGACGTGAAAACTATGAATTGGTGCCTGACATCGCCAATCAGGTGAATGCTTGAACGCCATTGGCTATTGCGGAACAATAGAGTGATTCTGATTCAATCAGGCTTCAGCATCTGGAGGAAAAGGGTTTCCCCATATATAATGTCTCATTCCCTCCTCTCAGGGAACCACGTTTACGTTGGGTAATATTATTTGATTATTTAAATCTATTAAAAAAAATAGACAAACCATAGTTGAAATGGTTTTCTGTCTTGGATTTTATCTCTCAAAATGATGGATGTCATTAAAAATGTGGAGATTAGCAGAAATATGTTAATGCAACCTCTTATTTACATAGGGTAAACATACAGCTGCTTGGTTTATATTTTTATGTATATAACTGTATTAGAGATGCACCGATTGAGCGGCCAGTGATCAGAATCGGCCGATTTTTCGCATGAAAAGCCCAGATCGGTGACCGGCCGTTCAGTCTCACGTCTTGCCGATTCCGAGCCGATCCTTTTATTGCCAGCGGCGCCGGCAATGACGTCACAGCCAAGCACACACTCACAGTCGCGTGTAAACATGTTGTTTCGCGTGAGAATGATTCTAATTTTAAAGGGGTCATATGATGTTGCTAAAAAGAACATTATTTTGTG
>NW_015648609.1:821034-832660 GCF_001515625.1 Sinocyclocheilus rhinocerous
GTTTATGCAACCTCTTATTTACATAGGGTAAACATACAGCTGCTTGGTTTATATTTTTATGTATATAACTGTATTAGAGATGCACCGATTGAGCGGCCAGTGATCAGAATCGGCCGATTTTTCGCATGAAAAGCCCAGATCGGTGACCGGCCGTTCAGTCTCACGTCTTGCCGATTCCGAGCCGATCCTTTTATTGCCAGCGGCGCCGGCAATGACGTCACAGCCAAGCACACACTCACAGTCGCGTGTAAACATGTTGTTTCGCTTGAGAATGATTCTAATTTTAATTGAATTCAGTGTAAACGCGACTGATAATGTATTAATGTCGTGCCAGATGAGGCTTGCACAGCCTGAGTGAATGTGTGAGGTATGGAGGACCAAACCTGCAGAAATTAAAAATAAATAAATAAGCAAATAAATAAATAAATGTGTGTGTAAATACACGTATTCTTGTTTAAATACGTATATAAATAATTAAACGTGTGATGAAAGTAGTCAAATAAATAAAATAAATTGGTGGCCAAATGGAAAATGTTTAAGGAAATGCTAAACTCAAAAATAAATGTATTTGCTTATTTATTTATTTTTAATTTCTGCAGGTTTGGTCCTCCATATGGCAGATGTTTTCTCCTTTAAGCATAAATCTGTGTGATTTTGATGCATTTTTTCAGAAAACCAAACTATTTATCATTCCGTCATTATGTGAGATGTATTTTGATTTAAGAGCATTTAGCTATTTCGATTGGAAAACAAGACATAAATACTGAGAAAAATAATCTTGCTTTCCCTTTGAATTAAGCGGAACTTTTCTGACCCCACTGGCAGATATTTGTTGTTGTTTTAAGCAAAAACTTACTTAATTTTAATAAGTTTTTCAGTAAACAAGGCTTCATATCTGAAGTCATTGTTTTTTCTCAAGCAAATGTGTCTTTATTTAAGAATCTTTATAAAAAAAAATACTGATTAGGATCATATTTGCATATTTGACTATGAAACGAGAAGCTGTTTTTCTCAGCGGTCAGATGTTTAGCAGCTTCTGTTGTCGTTCGTCTGTTTGAGGACTAATCATAGATGGCTCCGTTTGACCTCCAACCCATGAAGAGTCACTCAGTTTAAGTATTTCAATAAACAAGAAGTTAAGTGACTTAGATTTTAGACAAAAATATTGACTGTTTTTGCTCAATTTCGCTGACGAAAATAGGTCCGATCAAAGCCACAGCAGGACTGTTGTGTGTCTCCGAGCAACACACAGCGGTCTTTCGGTACTGAATGAATCCACGTTTTTGAAGGAATCGAGTGAGTCAATGATTCAGTGGCCCATTCATAAGGACAGTCACTTGCCTCGTTTCTGAATGAATCAGCCGTTTGAATGAATCAGATGAATGAATTAATAAATGCGTGACTCATTAAAACAGACATCTCGTTTCTGAATGAATCAGCCATTTCAATGAATCGGTTGAATGAATGAATAAATGACTCATTAAAACAGACATTTGCCGCCACCTACTGGTGGTTTAGTCATATTTAAAAGTATCATTGCATTTTTTCAACATTTATTTGTGTTTAAAAAAATATGTAAAACATGAATCTTATAAAATTAGTTATGCATTTGAAATTTTGCAGTGTAAATGCATTTATGGCACTTCAGCTTCATCAAACTCAGTGGCGTACGGGACACCCCCGCATCCCCCGCGGTGCGTGGGGGCCCCGGTTTCTTGGGGGGCCCGTCGCAGGACATTCTAAAAGGCAGTGCTTCGAGACACTGCAAAAGACGCGAGACATGAGCGCAACGGTAGTGCAGTGGAGCGGGCTTAATGTTCTAAAACAACAACCGGGGAAAATATTTTTTTTTCTTGCATTTCACTTGTCGTAAACACTATAGCCTACGTCTAAGACAACCGCACCTTAATCGAAGTGGATATTTTTACGCTTAAAGTGGCTTATGTACGGAGCCCCACACATGACATGCAGGAAAAAAAATGTGTATAATATAATTCGTTCCCTCCTTTTACAAAAATCGTGCACACAACTTACTAACTCGTTCCCTCCTTTTAAGTAAAGGCCTATTTACACTATAGTCGCACCGGTAGTGACGTCTTGGGCTGTCGCCGGCCTACGTGTTGTTGGGTGTTTTTTCAATGTATGCTTCAGACACGGGTCACGACGAGGCGTTCCCCATAGCGACCCCTAGAGGACGCAGTGTCTCGTTCCCTGCTCAGGGAACCATGGTTACATACATAACCTGAGACGTTTCCTGGCTACCATGTCAGAAGCTGCAATTCTTAAAAAAAAAAAAACACCACAGCAGCAAATTCAGCAGCTTTTAGATCTTATTGGTCAGATTTTGTTGAGATAAAACTTGATGGAGCTACCTCCTTAGCCCTGAAATTCTCCTCTTGATTGATATGTTGATTAAATGTTTCGCGTGTTGCGCATTTATTAGGCCTAAGTAAGTCATCCAATAACAGAAATTAGTGATTTACACCAAAAATGTGATGCGGCTGTTGGGCAATCAACCCTGATTGTGGAGTAAATGAAGACACTATGAAAAATATACAGTCCGTACATAATTATTATGCAAGTTGATATGGTCATAATTTTTTCCAAGCACATTTTACCAATTCCAAACCACATCAATCGTAGTAACTACTATTAATTTTGTATTTAATCATTTATAAGTGATATAAAATTGTTAACAAGGGCTGGAAGTGAAAAATGCCTTAAACTCAGGTGTGCATAATTATTAAGCAGGTTTTCAGTCAATAATTATTAAATGCCCATGAGAAATATTCAAAACTAATGCAATACAGAAATTGCTAAATTAATTCATGACCACTGGTCCTAATTCTTTAAAGCGTTTCGGTTCATTTTTGTGGCAACTCCAAAATGAAGTTCACGGAGACAGAAGGCAGAAGGCACATCCTGTGTGTTTTCTTTGTTTTACAAAAGCACAGTGCTTTGCTGCTATTGTGAGTGTACGCAAATAAGATCATTTAGGTTACTTTGTCTAATGATGTCTTGACCAAAATCTGTATGACCAAAAATGACAGAGCATTTTAAAATCTTTCCGCTGCTATCAGGGAAAAAATGCAAGTGATCACACCGGCGCATCAGCCGAATCCTTAAATAAAATGTTATTATAAATATCAAGTTTAATATTTTATATGGTGTTGATGATATGAAGATATTTTGAAGATTGCTGGTAATCAAACAGTTGGTGGTTGCCATTGACTTCCATAGTAGGAAAAAAACATACTATGGAAGTCAATGGCAACCACCAACTGTTTGATTACCAGCAATCTTCAAAATATCTTCTTTTGTGTTCAACATAAGAAAGCAACTCATACAGGTTTGGAACGACATGAGGGTGAGTAAATGATGACAGAATTTTCATTTTTGGGTGAACTATCCCTTTAAGTCCTATAGTTGGTCAGAAACATTCTAAAGATCAGCCAATTGCCTTTAATATAAAATTTAAACTATAATATATTTTCATTTTATTGTAAATAAAAGGTCAGAGTACGTGTCTAAAATCAATACATTCACACTTAAGTATATTACACTTAAGTATAGGTACTCTTTTAAAAAGTATGATTACGTGGACTTCTTTTTCAAAGAGAACATAGACACACTCTTGGAAAAACACTTGTCAGGGAGTTATGATTCTCCAAATTTTATTGAAGCGCTTCGCAATGAAATGTCTCTGTGTCATGCTGCACATTCACCTCTAGATGGAGACATTCTCAGTCTTTTGTGAGGTCTGTCTAAAGTTGACTTGGGCTTCATACCTCTAAAATGTAAATTAACATAGTGATTGCAGAATAACTGCCTGTTTTAATAATGCTCGACTAGTAGAGTATCTGTAGCACTTCATTTAATTGTACACTGATACATAATTAGCCTTTCTGGATCCTGTTACATTTCATTGCAAGGCAACCTGCTGATTTATTGTCTCTATGTTCTATATGTAATGATATTTGACACCTGTATTTTAATTATGAAACGGTTGTTTTTGTGTGAGTCTTAGTAGCCTTTAACCTCAATTCCTGAGTTAAAATTTGTCGATTTTTATTTAATCGGCACAAATCTTTAATGAAGTCTCTGATACCACTGCATGTAATAATATTACTCCTAAAATGGTTTAAATATATTTTTGGGGCCCACTGTTTACTTTATACATCCCAACACAGCCCAATTAAAACAGTATTCAAAAACAATCCCGTTTACACACTATTCAGTTAGTACAGAGCGATGAATGAGTTTCAGATAAATACGTTTTATCAAGTAGTTTATTGTTCAGTCTTAGAGCTGCACTGATGGATACAGTGAAATTATTAATAAATATGCAGCAGATAAAGGAGAATCATCAGTTAAGTCAACTTTGCATTTGGTGCTTTTGACAATACATAGAATTTCAAAGCAACTTTACAAAATAATAATAATAATAATACAAATACCCATCAAATACAACAACAGTATACGTATTAATAATTTAATGCTTTACTTTTTCTACTATACTCACTTTTCTCATTTTTACTTTGCTTTCTCATGAACTAAGAGGTGTATTTAATCCAAATAATACACAGGAAAAGAAAGAGAGAGAGAGAGAGAGAGGGAGAGGGAGAGAGTACATCAGAGCACACTATGTACACTAATAACAAATATGTGGTTAAAATTAGCAAGAAGCACAAAATTCTTACCTAAGAATTAGGGAGTGAAACAGCTTAATTTGTTTACAGTGTTTTATGCTGCAATTAAGTATATAAGACAAATTAATGATCATTAACATTTTTGAAACCACTTAGTCAGCTGTGTCATATTTCAGTGTCATTGTTATATATGTGGAAGTTTTCCGTGAAGAAGAATTTGTTTTTGTAGTCATTCAATTTTGTAGTCAATTCAATTGCCAGAGGAGCTTCTGAGAAGGATCTGTTCTCCGTAAAGAAACAATATACTGTGAAAAGTGCTCATCAAATGAATTGAATGGAACAGAATCTAAATTACATTATTAATTAATTAGACAGTATATGAAAGTGATGATCTGTATTATGTCAGACTGGACTCTGTGGATAGAAAGGGACAAAATGCTCTTATATTTACATTAAACACTGCAGATTTACAGTGAACACACTAGGAATAGAGCATACATCTGGAGAAACCGGTTCATTCACTTTTGTCTCATATTCGGTTCTGAGAAGACAGGAGGATCTCAGTGACTCTGCAGTTCAAAATACCACACATATCAAATTAGTCAAAAATTAATCTTTTTTTTTCTTTTTTTACTTTCTGGCAGGCCAAAAGCAGACAGAGGCAGGTGCGTTCAGAAAGCAGGAAATGAAGTGATAGTAAAAATGATTAGAGTTTATTGAATAATCTTAGTTACATCAGTTTCCATGTTCAGTTACACAAATTCAACAAGTGTTATTATACCAAAACAAAAATTACTGCTTCACAACATCATCCTGTGATAAATCCTTGAAATGGAGACTCTCTCTTTCTCTTATCTCTAATTTACTTGTGAAGGCAACACAGCACTCAACATACAGTTAGGATTACACAGTAACAGAAAAATAACATAAAAATGATTGAAATGATTGCAGTACATCTATGTTATATACGTGTAGGAAGTAATGTGGAAAAGATAAAGAAACAGCATGAATGACGTGCAACACAAATGAATGTTTGCTCTCTTAAATATGCTCTATTATATATAATAAATATTACTTCTGTTACAAATTTCTGTAGTTACGTCTATAATTACACTGTTGACCCTCTCCCTATGCCTTAACCCACCCTGAAACTTAACCATACCACAAAACCTGTCCTTAACCTCACCCGTATCTCACATCAGTAGCAGCAACAGTGTTTTGCAATACAGCATCAACACAATAAGTACTTTTTTGACATAAGTAGTAGTTAAAGTCATCTAACATAAAGTGGGACTGAATATACATAGTAATTTTACACATTTGTGTTTAACAACATTTGAAAGTACAACATGCATTTACTATTTCAAATTATATACCTCATACAACAAATCTTTTCATAAACAGTCATATGACCGTGATTAGGACAGAAGTAGAAGTCAGTTGTTTGTCTGTTGTGTGATCTTACACAGTGACAGTGAGGAATCAAAAACCTTAAACCCAGCATAGAGGGGTTCAGTGAATGTGGCGTTGAATGTGTGTAAGTGTGTGAGTGTGTGTGTGTCAGAGATGCTGTAGAAGGACAGAGTGCCGGCCGACACGTCCAGATACACTCCTACTCTTTTAGAGGAGGGGGAAGGAGCAGGAATGTTGTTGCTCACATTGTTGTGCCAGACAACAAATCCATCAATAGTGCAGAAAAGACACCAGGACTTGTTATTGTATCCAAACTTACCAACAGTCGCTTCTTTGCTGATTGTTTTGTAGGCCACTGCTATACGAGCCCAGCCAGTCCGCTCAACCTCCCAGTAATGGCGTCCAGTCAGACTCTCTCGACACAGAACCTGAGGAATATCTTTAAATCTCTCTGGATGATCAGGATACGGCTGCTGCTGATCCACATATTTCACCTCTCCGTTCTCAGACAGAATGAGTTGAGTGTTTGCTGTGTTTGGATCCAGTGTGAGATCACAGAAATCTGAACACAAGAAGACAGACAAAAACAGCTGTATACTTTTGTTTGTTGTCATTAAATGTGCAAGAGTGTGTCAGAGAAAGAACCTACATTTTCGAAGTCCTGGTTGGATCCTGAAAGGCTCTCCATGGTCCAAACTAAAATGACACGCACGCACACACACATACACACACACACACACACACACACACACACATCTGTCTTTAAATTCTTTACATTTTTTAATTCATTGCCTTTTACAGTTTTATTTTCAGCAAACAATTTTTGTCCATTTTAGATTTATGGAACGGAGCAACTCTGTCCATGTTGTACTTTCACTGTAAAACGCTTCTATGTAAAAATATAAAAACACCATTAAAGATTATGGTACAACTACATTTTTTGAGGTAACATAGAGATCTAATTAGTGCATGCAGAGATGAGAAGAAATTATGATTTTGATTTCTAAGCAATGTTTTGTCTCGTGCTGCAGACATTAAGATTTCTTAAATTGTACCCGACATACTGGAGTATCTTTAGTGAGCAGTTTGGATCCTCCAGTTTGTCAGAAAGCAGCTGGACTCCTGCTTGTCCTGGGTGACTGTAGCTCAGATCCAGCTCTCTCAGGTGTGAGGGGTTTGAACTCAGAGCTGAAGACAGATACTGACAGCCTTCCTCTGTCACCATACAGCCAGACAACCTACAGACACACAAAACAGTGACGATTACATCATCTGTGAAGCCCTCAACTCTCAAACACTTGATGAATCATTGCTGATCTCAGTTTAAAATCAATATGTGAGGAATATCTTTAAATCTCTCTGGATGATCAGGATACGGCTGCTGCTGATCCACATATTTCACCTCTCCGTTCTCAGACAGAATGAGTTGAGTGTTTGCTGTGTTTGGATCCAATGTGAGATCACAGAAATCTGAACACAAGAAGACAGACAAAAACAGTTGTATACTTTGTTTGTTGTCATTAAATGTGCAAGAGTGTGTCAGAGAAAGAACCTACATTTTCGAAGTCCTGGTTGGATCCTGAAAGGCTCTGCATGGTCCAAACAAAACAGTGACGATTACATCATCTGTGAAGCCCTCAACTCTCAAACACTTGATGAATCATTGCTGATCTCAGTTTAAAATCAATATGCATGTCCTTACTGCCGTTCTCATGACATCAAGGTACTGTATATTCATGAATACTCTGAAGGGACACCAAAGATCATGAAACAATGATCAGTCATGATCATGCATCATACAGACAGACACAGAACATTCACTCTAAAGTGAGTGTAAGCCAGGAGGAGTAAAATGAAACAGGCTCTTTTAAAATAACTATTTTTAACTTGACATAGCGAATTAAACACACAACGCTGAGTGCTGAACTTTGGTTATGCCAAAGAAAATAGTTTGTACACTTATTATTATATTAGTGTAATCTGAAGACAAGGCCTTTCTGAGGTATTTTTCATTGAGTCAGACATCAAGGCAAACCCCTCATACTGGCCTCACCTCTTGTGTCAGCTTGATTTCAAAGATTTAACTGGGCAGAAAGAGGGGAAGAGGGAAAGTGTTTGGCAATGACTGATCTTAAGGACGGACCTGCAGCCTTGACAACAACTTGAGAAATTATAAATGTCTAATGTTGTACAATACCTCAGTATCACTAGCTGACAGTTTGAACTCTTCATCCCATCAGAGAGTAGCTTCACTCCTGAATCCTGCAGGTCATTGTTACTCAGGTCCAGCTCTCTCAGGACAGAGTTCGAGGATTGTAAAGCTGATGACACAATTTCACAGTGCTGAGCAGTGAGATTACAGCCAGCAAGACTGAAACAGAGCAGAACACATGTGAATTAAACTCTTAACCCCATTCTACAATTAATTGGAAAACAGATCAGGACATGCCAAAAAATAAGCAAAACAACAGAAAATACAATTCCATTCAGAAGAGACTCTTCATTGTTGCACATGATTAAACACTCACAGAGCTTTTCTGCAGTTGATCACAGCTGGTATAAGTCTTCTTCTGCCCTCATCTGATGTGTTGTATTTCTTGAGATCCAGCTCATCCAGCGGCTCCTCTGATATCTGAAGCATGTAGGAGATTGTTGAGCAGTGAGATGGAGAGAGTTTCTTCTCTGTGTGTTTGTCTGATTTCACAAACTCCTGAATCTCTCTGGACAATTTGACATCAACACACCTTCTGATGAAGACTCATTCACATCGCAAACTTTCTCAGTGTCTGAAAACAGTGTTATTCTGCTTTCATCCAGACCATCAAGGATGAAAACAACTTTACTTTCCTCATAAATCTTTGAGTCCAGATCTTGATGCATTGAACCAAAAGTCTTAAGGGCTTCCATGGTGCTGCTTAAATAGCAGTAAAACACATAGAAAGCAGCGAGAAACTCTTGAACGCTCAGATGAATAAAGCAGTAGACTTTCCTCTGATGAATCACAGATTCCTCTTTAAAGATCTCAGTGCAAATCCCAGAATACACTGAGGCATCAGTGATGTCTATGCCGCTCTCAATCAGGTCCTCCTCATAGAACATCACATTGCCCTTCATCAGCTGTTTGAAAGCCACTTCAGCAAGTTTCACAATCACTTCTCTGTTGGACTGCAGGAGTTTCTCTGGATCTCTCTCTTCATACTTCTGGTTCCTCATGTTGATCTGAATCAGCAGAAAGTGGATGTACATTTCAGTCAGAGTTTGAGGGATTTCTGCACTCAGATCTTCTTTCAGGAGGTTTTGAAGCACAGTGGATGAGATCCAGCAGAAGACGGGGATGTGGCACATGATGTGGAGGCTTCTTGCTCTTCTGATGTGTGAGATGATTCTGCTGGATTTTAACTCGTTACTGATTCTCTTTCTGAAATATTCCTCCTTCTGAGGCTCATCAAATCCCTGAATTTCTGTCACACGGTCAATGTTATTGAATGGGATCTGATTGGCTGCTGCTGGTCTGGAAGTGATCCAGATGAGAGCAGAGGGAAACAGATCTCCTCTGATGAGGTTTGACATCAACACACCCACTGATGAAGACTCATTCACATCACAAACTTTCTCAGTGTCTGACAACATCAGTGTTATTCTGCTTTCATCCAGACCATCTAGGATGAAAACAACTTTACTTTCCTCATAAATCTTTGAGTCCAGATCTTGAAGTTCAGGGTGGAAGTCCAGCAGAAGTCTGTGAAGACTGTACTGATGATCTTGAATCAAGTTCAGCTCTCGAAATGGAAACACAAACATGAAATCTACATCCGGATTGGCTTTTCCCTCGGCCCAGTCCAGAATGAACTTCTGCACAGAGACGGTTTTTCCAATTCCAGCGATACCTTTAGTAAAAACAGTCTTGATTTTATCTTTCTCCTCATATCCTGGTTTAGATAAGGCTTTGAAGATGTCATTACAGTTTATTGGATTGTGTTGTGAGTGTTGTGTTCTGGATGATTTCTCCATCTGTAAAACCTCATGTTCTTCATTCACCCCTTCTCTCTCTCCTTCTATTATGTAGAGCTGTGTGTAGATCCTGTTCAAGAGGGTTTCATTCTCTTGTAGTTTGTTTCCCTCAAATAAGCAGCCATACTTGTTCTTCATGCTGGTTTTGTGCTGGTCTTTGACTCTCTGCAGGACTGCTTCAGTTCTTTCCTGCCTGATGTGTGTCTGGAAGTGGGATGCAATTGTATCATCTATTTCCACAATGCTGAAATTAAAAGAAAGAACAGCAAAAATGGCAATAACAGTAATTACAATGACTGTTGAACATTTTACGAAACATATCAGTGTAGATTGTATACTGTATGTTGTATATTTTGGAGAACATTTAGTGTTCATTGGGTTTCTTAAACCATTATTTAACCAAGGTGAATTACAGTAAAGCAGGAACTAAATATTTATACTAACTGTGGGGCAGAGGTCACTGTCCCATCACTGAATGTAGGGTGATTAAACATGGATCTTGTACTATTCATAGACACACTGCTGGGTTCTGGAGATGTTGATTTCTTCTTCCTGTTTTTTCTGACAAAAGATAAACAAGTTTGTTTATTACACACACACACACACACACACACAAAGTTCTATTTTTTGATATGTCAAACAAACAAACATTTTCTACTAAATAACTTTTTCCTTTTATTAAACATTCAGGCAGTTATGAAAATCTATTTGAATTATTGTTGTAATTAGTTATTAAATATATTTACATACATTTTGAAGAAAACAAGAATAAGCAATTTTGTGAATTATACAAGGTATATTTGCTATATGCAAACTATAATGGCAACAAAATGACATTTAAAATGGGCTTTTCATTTAGTACAGTTAAACTTCTGGTTTAAGCCCTGCCCACATTTGGTTTTATCTGAATACAGATAGAAATGCAAATAACTTTATAACAAACAAACAACAAATAACTTCACAAAGCACTGACAGACGATGGCCAATGCAGACAATCACCAGATTACAGTCTGTCACTTCTCAGAAATTCCACAACCCAACAAATACAGACTAAACACGACAACAGATGCAGGCATTGGTCTGATCTGACACTGATCTGACAAAACCCAACAAATATGTCTTATAGCGCTGGTCAGCATCTGTTGGTGTAGTGTGAATAAGCCTATACAAATCAAACCCATGAGTGAGAGTTGTGCTCTACTGTTCGAGCCACAGAGATATGAGTCACCCTGGTAAAACGTTGCAAAAGTGCTAATGTCTAATGGAGAGGTGAGGTGTCAAAGTCGCAACATCTAGCTACTGGGGTGCCTCAGGACTCAGTTCTTGGCCCACTTATCTTCTCTGTCTACATGGCATCACTAGGTTCGGTCATTCAGAAACATGGCTTTTCATATCACTGCTATGCTGATGACACTCAACTCTACCTCTCATTCCATCCTGATGATCCGACGATAGCTGCTCACATCTCAGCATGTCTAACAGACATTTCTTGTTGGATGACGGACGGACACCTTCAACTCAACCTGGCTAAGACAGAACTGCTTGTGGTTCCA
>NW_015648609.1:832743-838580 GCF_001515625.1 Sinocyclocheilus rhinocerous
TATATATATATATATATATATACCTTACTACGTGTACTGCGTTAGGCTAACCGAGACTTGCCATTTGCACTTACATATTGTTGCTCTTTTGTTAGTTTTGATTTCTTCTATTGTCCTCATTTGTAAGTCGCTTTGGATAAAAGCGTCTGCTAAATGACTAAATGTAAATGTAATGTCATACCTGGAGTCACTGTAGGTCTCTGCTGCATCACTGATTCCAGGGGGCAGATTGCAAATGTAATTATCAGACAAAGATGCACAGCTTGAGTCAGGAGAAGGAGATCTCATTTCAGAAATAGTGTCTTCATTCTCTCTTTTCTCATGGAGGCTCATTTTAGAAGCACTACCTTCCTACTCTTGTGTCTCAAAAAGTATGATTGCAGACCTTTGTGGAAACACAACAATGGAAAAAGATAGTTAAAAAGAAAAAGTTAAATAGACAGATTCACATAATTAAATACAGACTAGCAGCTTTGCATGTTCACCTGTGAAGTAAAGTTTTGTGTAGGATAATGATTCTGTACTGCACAATAAAATATGTTTTGAGCTTTTATTCAAATCAACTCACTCAATTCAGTGCGTTCTGAGACTGCACACAGACAAAGCTAACTAAAAACCCCTAACTACTGGTCAACACAAACTCAAAGTTAACTCAAGATCAGCATGTGCGAGGCACATTACCATACACCATTTGCAGTGTGAATCCACAGAGAATATGTAGTCATTTTTGAAATATTAGTACAAATAATTTTTTATAATTTAGTAGATATATTATAGTAGATATATATTAGTAGCTAAATATATAGTAGATATATATTAGTAGATTATATACAGTAGATATATATTATTCAATTAGTGTAATTTGTAACATAAAAAATAGACTATAATAGCATTACAAATAATTTACTCAAGATACATATCAGTATTTAAAGGGGTCATGACATAAATTTTCATTTGGCATACGATCATTGTATAATAAAAATGGTTTTGAGCTGTAAAGTAATATTTTTCAGTACATTTCAAACATATTAAGTTGTTTTCCATGTTTTATTATACTAAGGTACATAATCATTTCTCACTGTTGATTCAGATATTAATATTTGTTACAGCACAAGTGAAAAAATTTACACGCAGTAGTTTTAGTAATAATCTGGTTCTTGTGATACAATAGAAGAGCAGAACTCCGCTTTTGTACTGTAAGCTAAAACAAATGTAAAAACTGCAGTTTTTTTTAAGCGCACATCATGATATTCAACGATCATCTCATATTCTGCCATTTGTGCAAGAGAATCAACAATTATTGGTTCACTGGTATTGTTTCCAGTCATTTTACTGTATAGTATAACTAGTACAATTGTCCTGGCAGTGAAATATCTTCAAACTCACAATAACTTACCATTCACCTTTACTAACTTAGTAATTTTTGTATAATTATCTACATGGTTACATAAGAATATTTTCTGAACTTACCACAATATGCTGCCACTTAAGTGTCCAGGCATAGGTTTAAACCCTCAAAATGTTATTCTTTCTTTTACTTTCATTTAGTCAGCTGGTCAAGGTGACTTGATTTTGTCTCGTCTTCTTCTCCCTCTAGTGGTGCAGAGCATCATCACAATCTCAGCTGAGTCTCAAAGCAGTTCTGTCGTTTTTAACTGAACACAAACAGTATGAATGAACATTAGACTCGTAACAGGAACTAGCTATCAGGATGTGTATGTTGTTTCATAAGACAAATAAGAGCTTTTTTGTTGTCAGTCAGTCTGCTAAATTTTGACTCCTGTCTGCTCCTCTTCCTCTTTCAGGAACTAAATAAATGTCTCAAACTCCTCCATCTGTATCTAGAGTCACGAGGAAGGATCATTAATTGATAATTTACTGAATATGACATGTACATAATAATACTGTATGGACTCATCTGGTTTGTTTTTAGCAGCAGTTTCACAGGTTTGATAGTTGTAATTTCCAGATCCTGTTTCAGCACATTGACTTACGCCTCCAGCTCCCCTGCAGGAAACAAGACAAAACTACAGGATTCTAGAGTCAACATGAAAATGAGAACATGCAGCTCATATGAACAAACTACAAACACACTGATGAGTGATGAAATGCTTTAATGCAGAGGTTCTCAGCTCTGGCCCTCGAGATCCACTTTCCTGCAGAGTTTAGCTCCAACCCTAAACTCTGCAGGAAAGTGGATCTCGAGGGCCATAGTTGAGAAACCCTGCTTTTACCATTCACTCCATTCATATGAAAAGCAATCATCATCATCATCATCATAACCTTCTCAGTTGAGTCTCAGACCAAAGGAAAAAAATAATTGCTCAGTGGTCGCTTTTCCTAAGCTCAGGAGACTTAGTTGTGGTTCTCATATATCTCTCATTTTAGTATCAATAGTTTCAGATGTTTTCCTAAAATCCCTTAGAAGAAATACAAGTAGACACAAATCCTTACATACAGAGCTGTACAGTTTATGTGCACAGGCCACATCATTTATTGCAGAAACAGTGACCCTGGAGCTTTCTTTGCTGAAAGGCAATTTTATTATTTTTTGATTAATTTGATTATTAATACATATCATATATAAGAAATAAGAAATGTTTGAGTTCATATTGAGACATTTGAATTGGTGCACACTTTGTAAAGCTGTTGAGATTTCTTCTAAACTTTAGAGGAGACAAATGTGAGAGTGTTGGAGTTTTTGTCTCAGGAGGAAAATGTGAGAAGCAGCAGACTCAAGCAAAAGTCTCCATTTGATGTTCATGTAAACTCATTTATGATTAGAAGAAACATGTGAGATGTTAAAGAGATCTCATTTTCAGTTCTTCTTTCCTCTGGGAGAGCAGCTGTGCTTTAAGCTGGTTTAAATGACTGAACACACACAGTATGAATAAAAATGTAACTTAAATTAAACACTAGTATAAACAGTTAAATAACTTTTGTTGTTGTTGTCGTTGTTGTTGTCAGTCTCCACATGACCAACTCTATTTACCCTCCTATATATACAAATATCCAAATGTATTACACATTACTTTATAGCTGTTGAATTAATTCTGAATGTTCTATTATCAAAGCAGATATTTTGAAGAATGTTGGGAATTTACAAACATTAACGATGAGACCTCTTTGACATGGAAAGTGTCTTCAGATGGACTAATATTCATACTACATCTCCTTATGATCAGGTGTTAACTTACAGCATTTACAGAATTTATTTTATTTTTACATTAAAAGCAATAGTTCACACAAAAATTTAAATTCTTAATTTAATAAGAAGCTCATTTAATTAGGTAGCAGCTCAAGCTGTTGTAAATCCTGTCCAGTTTTTTTATTTTATTTATTTTTTAAGGTGGGATGTTTATCCCATGTAATATACTGTACTTTCTGCTGTGAAGGATATTAACTAATTCACTGGATATTCACTAATTCACTAATTTACTTAGCCTGGTATCAGCAGAAACCTGGAGAAGCTCCTAAACTCCTAATTTATTACCGTATATATACACCCTCCAGCCAAACACAATAACATCTAAACTAACATGAATCTTGTATTTCTGAGGAGAATGAGTCAGTGTTTTAATATGATCATCATGTTTTAGGTGTAATATATGATCCGTGTCATTCAAACCGAACAGACTGCATTCAGTCACTTCTGCTGTCTGGACTGTCAGAACGACTGGTTCTAGGTTTGAGATCACAGATTTTTGTGTTTTTGATAAAATTTTAATTGGTATTATTCGGATAATTTCATCTTCATAAAACTTCAAAGATATCAATTTTTATACATTGCTATGGATAATCATCATGACCTTTCGTAGAGTATCATGGGTAAGGTACAGAGCAGCTTCTGGTAATCAACATATTAAGAAAAGTGACAAGAGTCATGAGATATTAGTGAAAAAACACAAATACAACACCCTTCAGTCTCACTATGGGTGTACATTTTTGCAGCATCATGAAATAAATCAGGAAAATGAATTAATTGTTTATAGTCCTTTAAACAGAGGATCAATGAGAAAAGTGAGATTCTACATGAATACATGAATATCTACAAAGAAACATCTACAGATTCTCTTTCTTTCTCTTTCCAGAAGGGGGCGCTACATGTTCCTCAAAGATAGTGATAGAAACTTCATCAAATCTTCCAGTCTGATACAATTAGCTTTTGTGTGTTTAAATAATGTTAGGACCTCATCTAGTGTAAAAATTGTAATCCCCTTAATGTATTTATTCATATAGTATGATTCTCTACAAAAGAACATTATATTGTGAACAGTGCTCATCAAAATGAAATTAACTGAATCCAAATTATCCAAATGATAATTAATCATTAATTAATGAGCACATTGAAGGTACATGATCTGTATGGTGCCAGACTGCACTCTGTGGATAGATAAGAGACAAGTTGCTCATTATAAAATTGCCAGTAAACACCCTGCAGATTTACATTAAACACTGCAGATTTACAGTGAACAAACTGCAGGAACAGAACGTACATCTGGAGAAACCGGTTCATTCACTTTTGTTTAACATTCGATTCTGAGAAGACAGGAGGATCTCAGTGACTCTGCAGTTCAAAATACCACACATATCAAATTAGTCAACAAAAAATATTTTTTTTTCTCTGTCAGCCCAAAAGCAGACAGCAACAGGTGCGTTCAGAAAGCAGGAGATGAAGTGATTGTAAAAATGATTAGAGTTTATTGAATAATCTTAGTTGCATCAGTTTCCATGTTCAGTAAGACATTGTCTGACCAACACAAATTCAACAAGTGTTATTATACTAAAACAAAAATTACTGCTTCACAACATCATCATCCTGTGATGATAAATCCTTGAAATGGAGACTCTCTCTTTCTCTTATCTCTAATTTACTTGTGAAGGCAACACAGCACTCAACATACAGTTAGGATTAAACCAGTGATTGAAGTGGGCCGGTGTTGTGCCGAATTCTGCACCCCTGCCAGATTATCCACCCCCTCGTTGAAGTCGCTACCTGATTGCCTAATCCCAACCCCACCCCTAATCCTAACCCCTCCCCCACACCTACTTCTAAACCTACCAATACTAGGGGGTATACTTCGTGATCGCTATAATTTGTGCAGTATTGTTCCTTACTGACATTTAATTAATTCATAAAGCAACACTGCAAACACAGACAGAGCGCCTTCAGAAGGATGCAGAGAACTATTCTAAAATCTCTTAAAGCTGCTTGGATTCAAATCACTTTATTTTCCGTTTATTTGAAATAAAATTATATATAATTTGTAATTTTTAGTAGTCATATAGGATATGCTGTGACTGATATCATGTGCGTTACAAGCTTGGGATGCTGTTTGAAAAGAGTGTTTATGTGTGTGTGTGTGGTTTCCACAAAGAAATGTAATAATAAAAAGATTACAACACTGTAGAAAATCACTTAATTAAATAAGCCTATAGGCTACACGTTACATATATAAATCACATTTCTTATCAATATACATTTAATGATTAACAATAAAGATTAAAAATAAGGAAAAGATGCACATTACAAATACGTCGTTGAAGCGCGTCCTTGATAAACACAACATCCCCGCTTATTAAAGGGGTCATATGATGCGATTTCAAGTTTTCCTTTCTCTTTGGAGTGTTACAAGCTCTTGGTGCATAAAGAAGATCTGTAAAGTTGCAAAGACTAAAGTCTCAAATCCAAAGAGAAAATATTTATAAAAGTTAAGAGTCAGCCACGCCTACCTAAAACGGCTCGTTCTAACACGCCCCCACACTGTAAACCCGAACAGTACTACTAACTTATAAAGATTAAGAACACTGCAATTAAAGTCTGTTAAATCGTTGAT
>NW_015648609.1:838668-844168 GCF_001515625.1 Sinocyclocheilus rhinocerous
TGTGTGTGTGTGTGGTTTCCACAAAGAAATGTAGAAAATACAAAAGATTACAACACTGTAGAACATCACTTAATTAAATTAGCCTATAGGCTACACTTTACATATATAAATCACATTTCTTATCAATATACATTTAATGATTGACAAAAAATAAGGAAAAGATGCACATTACAAATATGTCATTGAAGCGCGTCCTAGATAAACACAACATCCCCGCTTATTAACTAGCAATCATGTAGGCCTACTTCAAAGATGCACAAATAAAGATATAGGTGCAAACAGAATACAGTGACATCAACACTGGTTTTAATAAGCAGTTCGTTTATCACACGGAACGCTATGCGGGGATGAAACTGTGATGAGTCACGCATCTAGCAAGAACTTAACGATAGAGAAAATAACTTATGTCGAAATCACGAGATAATGAAGTCGTTATCACGACAAAACAAGAAAGAAAAAAAATTAATAATCCATGGCCTCTTAGGACTTCCGTAATTTAGCTTAAAAGCAAGAGCGTTTTATAATGAACGCTGATTATGCGGTGGTCGGAGATTGAGCGATACTGAATGGATCCGTATAGTAGGCAGGTGATTTAGTGGTCTTTGATTTAATTATTGATTGATTGATTGTGGTACTATACATACATTGTGAATTATTAAAAAGTTATTTATTTAATATAAATAAATAAATAAATAAATAAATAAATAGGGGAGTGAGTACCGGCACTTCATTTTTTCCACTTAAAGCACTGGTTTAAACAGTAACAGAAAAATAACATAAAAATGATTGAAATGATTGCAGTACATCTATGTTATATACGTGTAGGAACTAATGTGGAAGAGATAAAGAAACAGCATGAATGACGTACAACACAAATGTATGTTTGCTCTCTTAAAATCTTATATATCATAACTATTACTTCTGTTACTAATTTCTGTAGTTACGTCTATAATTACACTGTTGACCCTATCCCTATGCCTTAACCCACCCTGAAACTTAACCATACCACAAAACCTGTCCTTAACCTCACCCATATCTCACATCAGTAGCAGCAACAGTGTTTTGCAATACAGCATCAACACAATAAGTGCTTTTTTGACATAGGTAGTAGTTATCTAACATAAAGTGGGACTGAATATACATAGTAATTTTACACATTTGTGTTTAACAACATTTGAAAGTACAACATGCATTTACTATTTCAAATGATATACCTCATACAACAAATCTTTTCATAAACAGTCATATGACTGTGATTAGGACAGAAGTAGAAGTCAGTTGTTTGTCTGTTGTGTGATCTTACACAGTGACAGTGAGGAATCAAAAACCTTAAACCCAGCATAGAGGGGTTCAGTGAATGTGGCGTTGAATGTGTGTAAGTGTGTGAGTGTGTGTGTGTCAGAGATGCTGTAGAAGGACAGAGTGCCGGCCGACACGTCCAGATACACTCCTACTCTTTTAGAGGAGGGGGAAGGAGCAGCTCTGTTGTTGCTCACATTGTTGTGCCAGACAACAAATCCATCAACAGTGCAGAAGAGACACCAGGACTTGTTATTGTATCCAAACTTACCAACAGTCCCTTCTTTGCTGATTGTTTTGTAGGCCACTGCTACACGAGCCCAGCCAGTCCGCTCAACCTCCCAGTAATGGCGTCCAGTCAGACTCTCTCGACACAGAACCTGAGGAATATCTTTAAATCTCTCTGGATGATCAGGATACGGCTGCTGCTGATCCACATATTTCACCTCTCCGTTCTCAGACAGAATGAGTTGAGTGTTTGCTGTGTTTGGATCCAATGTGAGATCACAGAAATCTGAACACAAGAAGACAGACAAAAACAGTTGTATACTTTGTTTGTTGTCATTAAATGTGCAAGAGTGTGTCAGAGAAAGAACCTACATTTTCGAAGTCCTGGTTGGATCCTGAAAGGCTCTGCATGGCCCAAACTACACACACACACACACACACACACACACAAATAATTATAAGAAGTTTGAAATGTTATTCACATAGAGAGCATTAATAAAAAGAGTCAAATCAAATCCATTTGTTTAGTGTTTCCTCACATATCATTCAGTTTACAAAGCTGTTCAATGTTAGTGTCTTCAGAACATAGTGGACAGCTTAACAGGAAAAAGCTTTAATGTCTTCATAATTAATATTTAGTTGTAAACGATTTGCATTAAGTAACTCTGTAAAACTTAATTTGAACAACAACAAAAAAAAAATATCTATCCTCAAATGCTTTGATTTTTTAAATTCATTGCCTTTTTCAGTTTTATTTTCAGCAAACACTTTTTGTCCATTTTAGATTTATGGAACGGAGCAACTCTGTCCATGTTCTACTTTCACTGTAAAATGCTACTAAATATATAAAAACAGCATTAAAAAATATGGTACAACTATATTTTGTGAAGTAACAGGGATTTAATTAGTACATGCAGAGATGAGAAGTACCAGAAGAAGAAATTGTGATTTTAATTTCTAAGCAATGTTTTGTCTCGTGCTGCAGACATTAAGGTTTCTTAACTTGTACCCGACATACTGGAGTATCTTTAGTGAGCAGTTTGGATCCTCCAGTTTGTCAGAAAGCAGCTGGTCTCCTGCTTGTCCTGGGTGATTGTAGCTCAGATCCAGCTCTCTCAGGTGTGAGGGGTTTGAACTCAGAGCTGAAGACAGATATGCTGCACTCAGGTCTAACAAAACCAAAATGGTAGAGGCACCAGTATCAGCTGAGACCAGGAGGTCGTTCATAATGCGAACCAAGGCGGTCTCAGTACTGTGCCCCGTCCTAAAGCCAGATTGGAAAGGCTCTAAAAGGTTGTTTAATGACAAATGAGAATGTAATTGTGCCAAAACAACACGTTCCAGGACTTTAGCCAGGAAAGGAAGATTTGAAATGGGCCTATAATTTGTTAGATCAGAGGTATCACATCCAGGCTTTTTAGGGACTGGTGTGATAGCTGCAACCTTAAGTTCACACGGAACAATCCCAGTAATAAGAGAAATATTAACAATATTTAATATTGTTAATAAAAGTTTAAAATTAATGTCCTTACTGCCGTTCTCATGCCATCAAGGTACTGTTTATACATGAATTCTCTGAAGTGACACCAAAGATCGTGAAACAATGATCAGTCATGATCATGCATCACACAGACAGACACAGGACATTCACTCTAAAGTGAGCATAAGCCAGGAGGAGTAAAATGCTAAAATGCATCTTGAAATAGGCTATTTTAAACCATTTTTAAACTATTTTTAACTTGACACAGCGCATTAAAATCCTAACGCTGAGTGCTGAATTTTGGTCATGTCAAAGAAAATAGTTTGCACACTTATTATTATATTAGTGTAATCTGCAGACATTACAGAAAGATGGGCTCCCTTACGGAACAAAAATGTATTGGAAAATACTGCAAAATATAATGTGATATATTACATTTGCATATATGGGAAACTAGTGCTTATATTTTTCAATATACTGCAATATATGGATTGAACATGTATGGCTATATATTGATAGATACATATAAAATATTTAGAAATAAAGACAAAAATAGCATTACATGTAACATTCATAAAATTGTATCCTTTATTGTGCATATATATTGCACATACATGTTCCCATATAAATGTGAATGTATGAACACATAAACACACACATTCACAGAATGAGTTTCAGCAGGTTTCTAGCTCCCAGCATACTTTGCTTCTGACTGTTAAAGGAGAAAAATCTTACAAATTAAGTGTTATTTCATATGTTTTGCTCAATATTAATATAGGCAGAGATCTGTTAGTGTTTAATGTTCTATTATTTTGGAATTTCAAAGGGTTTCTGGTATGTCTGAGTTTTTGGGGTTACTATTGTGCTGAAGAGCAGAGCATGTGGTTAGGTTGACGACTGGCCGAACACCAATAAGACTATATATTACTTTATTTAAAAAGTAATAGCTGTGCACACTTCAACACAGTTATCTTCTCTTTGCTAAATACTTTAGTACATACAGGTGTGCTTGTGCTGTTGTTAACTAGCTACTTATGAAAATAAGAAACATAATGTAAATATTTCTAAAATATAAGAAATATATAAAGCATCATATGACCCCTTTAATATATTGATCATTCATATCTAAGGAAATATATTTTCTTTGCGTAAGGGCTTTCGGAGTCGGATATTAATATATCAAGTCTTCAGGCAAACCCCTCATACTGGCCTCACCTCCTGCGTCAGCTTGATTTCAAAGATTTAACTGGGCAGAAAGAGGGGAAGAGGGAAGGTGTTTGGTGACAACTGATCTTAAGGACCTGTTGCCTTGATAAGAACTTGAGAATTTCTAATGTTCTAAAACACCTTAATATCTTCAGCTGACAGTTTGAACTCTTCAGTCCATCAGAGAGTAGCTTCACTCCTGAATCCTGCAGGTCATTGTTACTCAGGTCCAGCTCTCTCAGGACAGAGTTTGAGGATTGTAAAGCTGAGGACACAATTTCATAGGATTGACCAGTGAGATTACAGCCAGCAAGACTGAAACAGAGCAGAACACAAAATAATTAAATTCTTAACCCCATTCTACAATTTCAATGCATTTGAATCATATCTGCTTAATTCTTGTAAAACAGATCAGGACATTCTAAAAATAAGCAAAACAACAGAAAATACAATCCCATTCAGAAGAGACTCTTCATTGTTGCACATGATTAAACACTCACAGAGCTTTTCTGCAGTTGATCACAGCTGGTATAAATCTTCTTCTGCCCTCATCTGATGTGTTGTATTTCTTGAGATCCAGCTCATCCAGCGGCTCCTCTGATATCTGAAGCATGTAAGCAATTGTTGAGCAGTGAGATGGAGAGAGTTTGTTCTCTGTGTGTTTGTCTGATTTCACAAACTCCTGAATCTCTCTGGACAGAGTCTGATCTTGTACTTCGAGGAGACAGAGGAACAGATTGATGGATCGTTCAGTGGAGAGTCCACGTCCATCTTTGATCTTCTCTTTAATGTATTGTGTGGTTCTCCTGATGCTCTCTGAGCTGTTCTCTGTGTTTGTCAGTAGATCCTGTAAGAGTCTCTGATTAGACTCCAGTGAGATGCCCAGCAGGAACCGCAGGAACAGATCCAGGTGTCCATTTTTACTTTCTAAGGCTTTATCTACTGCACCTTTATGCAAATTATGCATTGAATCAAAAGTCTTAAGGGCTTCCATGGTGCTGCTTAAATAACAGTAAAACACATAGAAAGCAGCGAGAAACTCTTGAACGCTCAGATGAATAAAGCTGTAGACTTTCCTCTGATGAATCACAGATTCCTCTTTAAAGATCTCAGTACAACGATCTGAATCAGCAGAAAGTGGATGTACAGTTCAGTCAGAGTTTGAGGGATTTCTGCACTCAGATCTTCTTTCAGGAGGTTTTGAAGCACAGTGGATGAGATCCAGCAGAAGACGGGGATGTGGCACATGATGTGGAGGCTTCTTGCTCTTCTGATGTGTGAGATGAT
>NW_015648609.1:846566-862455 GCF_001515625.1 Sinocyclocheilus rhinocerous
GACATCAACACACCCACTGATGAAGTCTCTGTTACATCAGAAACTTTCTGAACATCTGAAAACATCAGTGTAAATCTGCTTTCATCCAGACCATCAAAGATGAACACAACTTTACACTCCTCATAAATCTGTGAGTCCAGATCTTGAAGTTCAGGATGAAAGTCCAGCAGAAGTCTGTGAAGACTGTACTGATGATCTTGAATCAAGTTCAGCTCTCGAAATGGAAACACAAACATGAAATCTACATCCTGATTGGCTTTTCCCTCGGCCCAGTCCAGAATGAACTTCTGCACAGAGACGGTTTTTCCAATTCCAGCTATACCTTTAGTAAAAACAGTCCTGATTTTGTCTTTCTCCTCATATACTGGTTTAGATAAAGCTTTGAAGAGGTCATTACAGTTTATTGGATTGTTTTGCGTTCTGGGTGTTTTCTCCATCTGTAAAACCTCATGTTCTTCATTCACCCCTTCTCTCCAGAAGACGGGGATGTGGCACATGATGTGGAGGCTTCTTGCTCTTCTGATGTGTGAGATGATTCTGCTGGATTTTTGCTCGTCACTGATTCTCTTTCTGAAATATTCCTCTTTTAGAGGGTCATCGAAACCTTGAATTTCTGTCACACGGTCAATGTTATTGAATGGGATCTGATTGGCTGCTGCTGGTCTGGAAGTGATCCAGATGAGAGCAGAGGGAAAGAGATCTCCTCTGATGAGGTTTGACATCAACACACCCACTGATGAAGACTCATTCACATCACAAACTTTCTCAGTGTCTGACAACATCAGTGTTATTCTGCTTTCATCCAGACCATCTAGGATGAAAACAACTTTACTTTCCTCATAAATCTTTGAGTCCAGATCTTGAAGTTCAGGGTGGAAGTCCAGCAGAAGTCTGTGAAGACTGACAAACAAAACAATATGTATATTATACTGTACACACACTGTACTATTGTCACATTTATGTTCTGTCTTAGTTTAGACTTCCCTGTGTTTCTGTTCACCCAGCCTTGACCCAAATTTCCATTGTTCCCTGATTAGTCCATTCTGTTCACCTGTTTTTGATTAATTACTCCACCTGTTTCAGTTCTCTTTGATTATGTTCCCTGTGTTCATAAGCCTAGTATTTTCCTCAGTTCCTTCATCTTGTGTTGAAGTTATATTGTGGTTGTTGTCTCCTCTGCTTTCGAGTGTTTTGTTCTTGAATTAATAATTAAAGACTCTATCGTGGATTACTTCACCGTGTGCTCCATCCAAACCACGTTGTGACAACTATTGTATATTATACACTGTACATTGTATACACATTTCTATCAATATTTGCTTATTAAAAGATATACATTTTAAAGCAAACAAGCATAAACAATTTTATGAATTATACAAGGTATATCTGCTGTATGCCAACTATAATGAGAACAAAATTACATACAAAATGTGCTTTTCATTTAGTTTAGACAAACTTCTGGTTTAAGCACTGTACTGAGAGACACCGGCCAATGCAGACAATCTGCGTACAGTACATCATTCTCCAAAATTCCACAACCAAACAAATACAGACTGAACACGGCAACATGGGTAATACACTGATCCAACAAAAACCAACACATGTGTTAGTTTTGGTCAGCGTCTATTGGTGCAGTGTGAATTAGCCTATAAAAAATCAAACCCATGATCTTGGCTTTGTGAGAGCTATGCTCTACTGTTTGAGCTACAGAAATGTAAAAAAGTGCTAATGTCATACCTGGAGTCACTGTAGGTCTCTGTTGCATCACTGATTCCAGGGGGCAGTTTGTATATGGAATTATCAGACAAAGATGCACAGCTTGATCTGGGAGAAGGAGATCTCATTTCAGACATAGTGTCTTCATTCTCTCTTTTCTCATGGAGGCTCATTTTGGTAGCACTGCCTTCCTACTCTTGTGTCTCAAAGAGTTTGACCGTAGACCATCTTGGAAACACAATAGTAGAAAAAGATAGTAAAAAAACAAAAAGTTAAATAGACAGATACACATAATTAAATACAGACTATTGTCGTGAGTAGCTTTGGACACTTACCTGTGAAGTAAAAAGTGCAGTTTTGTGTAATACAACAGAGTTTTTACTCAAAACAGCTTGTACAGTTCAGTGCCTTCATTGGACTGCTCAGAGATAAAATTAACTAAAACAAAGTCCGGAACAATTCAAACTCAAAGTTACCTCAAGATCAGCTTGTGTGAGGAACTTTACCATACATAATTTGCAGTGTGAATCCACTGAGAATATGTAATCATATCTTTGAATATTAGTACAGATATTTAAATAGTTTTAATTATAATGGTAATAATATCAACAATAGTATTATTTAGTATTACATACGTTATTTAATTAGTGTAATTTGTGAAATAAAAAAATATTTTAGATTATGTGATAGTACTTAAAATTATTCACTCAAGGTACACATCAACATTTAAAGGGCATTTGCAGTGTGAATCCACTGAGAATATGTAATCATATCTTTGAATATTAGTACAGATATGTAATAGTTTTAATTATAATGATAATAATATCAACAATAGTGTTATTTAGTATTACATACGTTATTTAATTCGTGTAATTTGTGAAATAAAAAAATATTTTAGATTATGTGATAGTACTTAAAATTATTCACTCAAGGTACACATCAACATTTAAAGGGGTCATGAGATGAATTTTCCTTGATCTTTTGACATATCGTCATTGTACAATAAAAATACTGTTGAGTATTTTTGTCTAATATTTGTCTAATATTTTTCATTTAATGGTACATTTCAGACATTGGTTTTATTATACCAAGTCATTTCTCACTGTTGATTCAGCTTTTAATGTTCACAAGTGTGGAAATTTACCTGCAGTAGGAAAGCAGTAGTTTTAGTAATAATGTGGTTCTTGTGATACAATAGAAGAGCAGAACTCCGCTTTTGTACTGTAAGCTAAAACAAATGTAAAAACTGCAGTTATTTTTTTAAGCACACATCATGACATTCAACAATCATCTCATATTCTGCCATTTGTGCAAGAGAATCAACAAACATTCGTTCACTGATATTGTTTTCAATCTAATTACTATATAGTATAATTAGTACAATTTACAATTGTCCTGGCAGTGAAATATCTTCAAACTAACAATAACTTACTATCATTATTTTTTATATATATACAGGTTTTCATGAAGAAAAAATTCTGAACTTACCACAATAAGCTGCCACTTAAGTGTCCAGGCATAGGTTTAAACCCCCAAAATGTTATCCTTTCTTTTACTTTCATTTAGTCAGCTGGTCAAGGTGACTTGATTTTGTCTCATCTTCTTCTCCCTCTAGTGGTGCAGAGCATCATCACAATCTCAGCTGAGTCTCAAAGCAGTTCTGTTGTTTTTAACTGAACACAAACAGTATGAATGAACATTAGACTCATAACAGGAACTAGCTATCAGGATGTGTATGTTGTTTAATAAGGCAAATAAGATATTTTTGTTGTCAGTCAGCACTAGTTCTGCCGAATTTAGACTCCCTTCTGCTCTTATCCTCCTTCAGGAACTGACCAAGTGTCTCAAACTCCTCCATCTGTATCTAGAGTCAGGAGGAGGGATCATTTATTGAATATTACATGTACATAACAATATATAGAGATTGTGTAATATGATGTATGGACACTGGTAACAGCAGTTTCACAGGTTTGATAGTTGTAATTTCCAGATCCTGTTTCAGCACATTGACTTACGCCTCCAGCTCCCCTGCAGGAAACAAGACAAAACTACACAGTTCTGAAGAATCGACATGAAAACGAAAACAAAAACATGCAGCTCATATGAATAAACTACAATCAAATTGATGAATGATGAAATGCTTTATATGGAAATACACAGCAGCACATGTCAGACGTACTGCACTAGTGCTGTCTCTGTCCTGAGTTACATCACTGCACCAAAATATACACTGCAAGACTATTAAAGAAAACATTATTAAACATAAAATGTCAAAATTCACACAAACAAAACAATCATAATTCCTAATATACTGCGATGTGGTTTTAGAGATGAAGTGCAATGTCGGTTTACTGAAAGAACATATGATTTACAGCTTACTGTGACTGAAATTACAATGCAATGAAAGACATACAAACATATGAAAGTAGTTACTCACAACTGATTCATAACATGCATGTTCTGAAAGGTGAGCCTGAAAGTAGTTTTTTTTTCTTAAAGCTGGTTTAATGAAAATTCTTCATTTAATCAGAAGCTCGTTTAAATACGTAGCAGCACGTGCTGTTGTAAAAGCATGTAATTCCTGCCCACTTCTTTGCATTGTCAGCACATGCTTCAGTGCTCTGAGAGTGTTTATAGTGCTGTGAGTTTAACACTTCATGACTGAGAGCAGAACAGAACACAATCTTCATCATCACACAAGACAAAACAACAACAATGAACAACATCATCATCCTCATCTGGACCATTGCAGCTTTTATTCAAGGTAAAATAAACAGTTTGATGCTCGTGTTGCTGTTCATTTAAAAGTATATGATGCAGTTTTAAACACACATTGTTTTTATTTTCTCTTCTTCAGAGTCCAGAGGAGTCACTTTGACTCAACCCGAAGTTAAAACTGTCCAGCAGGGTCAAACAGTTACAATAGAGTGCCAGATTGACACTGCTATACGCTAAAATCACTTATACTGGTATCAGCAGAAACCTGGAGAAGCTCCTAAACTCCTGATATATTACATAAACACCCTTCATCTCCATCTAGATTCAGTGGCAGTGGAACAAGAGATACTGGAAGTGATTTCACTCTGACCATCAGTGGAGTCCAGACTGAAGATACAGGAGATGATTACTGTCTGAGTTTTCACTACCCAAACAGTAAATATGTGTTCACACAGTGATAAAGAGTCGTACAAAAACCTCCGTCAGTCAGAGTCACAGTGACTGCACTGATACAGCTGAGAGATACTGCAGCTGCTGATGAGAGGATCACAAACAACACAAAGATTTGTTGTAGCAAATTGAACATTAAACACTACAAGTCTCCCCTTTTTCATCTTGATCAAAAGCACAAAAAATAATACTTGTTTTCAAAATGTGTACTCTCCCTGTTAAGTCCCATGCAAAGCATGCTGGGAACTACACTTCTCAAAATCTAAACATAGGCTATAACTCTCAAATCCGCATAAGAATACCGAACATTACTGTAATATCGTAAAACATTAGTATCGTACATGAATCTGTTTTTTTTTGTGAGCAAATGCTCTTTACTATTAAGTCTATTATCAGCCCAGTAGAGCAACCGTACTTCCATTTATATACATTATATAGAATAATACACTTCGTTTGAATTTAACGGAGTAAATTCATAAAGTATTTCTTGAACAATGTTGAGTGGTTTATTCTCTAAACACACAGAAGGTGGCGCCCCTAGCACGTGAATGAATGCTTATCTGACCATCAGCAGACATGAGTGTTTGGACAACCAGCTGATGATCAATTACTGTATATTAATCACAATTAATGATGATCAATTAACACATTACTTTGTATTGCGTTCATACATACAGTAATAAAGAATTGAGCACAATAGATATACAAAGATGCAGTGAAGAATAATCCTAAAACTGCTGAAGTTTCAGGAATGTTTCAATTGTGGAATCTAAATTGGACTCTAAATGTCAAACAGTGAGGGAAAGATGTTAATTTGGAATGAGGAATATAGCCTGCTGTTTTTGTCCATACTGGATCAAGCTGTTTTTGATCATTTATTAAACGTTTGGTCCTGCAGTAGAGATTTATTGACTTCATGAAACTTTAAATCTGTTTAGTTATAAATTGTAAGATGATGACACTTCCAGTCATCTGCAGTGCATAACATTAAATCCCTCCAGTCAGGAACTCCATCGAGATTCAGTGGAAATGGAGCCGATTGTGGCACTGATTTGACTCTGATCATCAGTGGAGTCCAAACTGAAGATACAGGAGATTATTACTGTCAGAGTGAACACAGTGGTCCAGTGTTCACACAGTGATAAAGAGTCGAACAAAAACCTCCGTCAGTCAGAGTCACAGTGACTGCACTGATACAGCTGAGAGAAACTGCAGCTGCTCATAAACACAATCACACACAACACTGATCAGTGAACAAACACTAATAACACAAGATAAATAGATTGTGAATTTTATTGTGAAAAAAGTTTATGTTGGCTTGGCAAAACCTTGTCTGAATTAAATAACATCTTTAAGTTGGAAGGTTTTACTGTCAAATTGAGACACACTATTAAAAGTTCAGACCACTTCAGCCCCCTTACGACCCATTAAATCAAATTATCAAACTGCATTAGATATGGAAGGTAAAACTATGTGGTTGCTTCTTATCTCACATTTGCTCATACTGTCATGTTTCTGAGAAAATTGATCATTGTAAATATTAGTTTTAGCATGTTTCTAGGCATTTGTATCAGGTCGCTATGCATTGCTAGCATGTAGTTTGCATGTTCTAGCATGTTTTAGTATGGTTGTAGATGTGTACAGGCAAGCTGCTACCTTTACAAAAAAAAAACAGTTTAAATTGCAGTAAACCTGAAAGTTTGCAGCTCTTCAACACTAGTAGAAACCTCCAGCAAACGTCTGCAAACAATAGAGAATTTGTTGCTTCGCAAACAGGTCTGTGGTAAACCAACCTCACTTTGTATGTCTGTAAATGCCCAGCATCCTGGAGATGTCATGTGATTAATGAATGTTCATATCGATACTTAGATTATTTTTAGTTCACCATTCAAAACTTTCTAACAATAAATAATCCACTGAAAGCTGCAGATTCTTGGACAGAGAAACAGCAGTCAGAGTGATTCAGTAACAGCTGTGAGTGACAGAGATACTGAAGAACACACATCAGAATGAATCATTCACTGTGTCTCATCACAGATCAACAGTAGATTCAAACATTCAGAAGGTCAGTATAACTGCTGAGAGTCTCAGTGTGAACTGATGAATATGAACAAACCTCATCTCTCCATTAGTCCAACTCAACTGACTCATTTCAGAGAATAAAGAGTTAAAGAGTCAAACTCATATTTGAGTGATTCTGTTCCTCTCAGAATAGAACAGCTCCATCAGCAGATGTTCAGCGTCCTCACAGCAGCTTGATGATACTGTCACGCTGAGGTATTATTTAATAAGCGCACAATGATGAAGAGTAATCCACAACAGTCTTTTAATAATAAATCCACAAGGAACACAGCAGATAAATGAAACCAACGTAGCACAACATGTAGACACAGACAATAACCGGCACTGAACAGAACAGGGAGTATAAATGCAAAAGCAAGCGAGGAACTATAATGACTTAATTAATAGAACATAGGTGAACTGAATAACTGATTAAACACAGAGGAAAAACTAGGTCAAATGACAAGAGATATAACTAATGCAAAACAGACATACATGACCAACAGTGATCTTAGGAAATATTTTAGTGTTTCAGGTTCATAATTTGACTACTCAGTCTTGTTTCATAATTTCCTGCATCTGCAGGTGTTTTCATGGTTCAGTGAGTGACATTTGACTATAAAATATGAGCTTGAGCCCTGACCTTTTCAAATAAAAAGAGAGAGAAAAAAAAATGAATGAAAACATAAATCAATATTATTTTATATCTGAAGTGAATGATAAATAACATTTGATGAAATGAAATTGAATATAGTTTTAACATCTTTTAGGTTTTTAATGTATACATTTAAATAACATTTCACCCAGCTGTGCATTTTTTATTTTATTTTTCATATTAACCAGTTTAACAGTTTAACCCAATTTTTTTCCCAGACATGAAAATATCCAAATGATGTGTCATTAGTAACCCTTTTAATAAACAATAATTAATATTTTGAATTTTTTTTTTGGAAAAGTGTGTGAAAAATTTTGTTTTGTGGTCGGTCACAATTGTGACCGGTGGGATAAGGTGAGCACTGAATTAACTTATTTCTGCAGTCATACAATTTTTTATATATCTTAGCCCAGCTATTTTAAACTGTTTGATCACATTCTAGGGTTATTATTATGCATTAAAAAACACTTGTGCAACATTGAAAGGAACACTGAGATAAAAAACAAAAAAATTCAACCATCAACGCATTTCAAAATTGTTACTTTTTTGTAAAATATAACATCACATTTTTATATTAGTGCTACCAGTATTGCAATATCAATACTATACGTTTTTTGTAACATTTAAATTTTTAATTTAGTGAAATATTTTGTCATTGCAACATTTTATTGCAATTTTCACTAGCAACTGCAATTGGATTTGTATTGTAGACCTAAATTCACGGTTTAATCCCATATTTAATTAAGACCTTTTATTTTTTTCCATATTTGCAGGAAGTGCACTAAAACATCTGTCAGTAAGGGTTTTAGAGCTTTATAAATGAAAACTTTTTTTTACGGTCACTATTGTGACCGGTGGGATTAAATCTAATTGATCTACAATTTGACGATGATCCTAAAACACCAAACCATCATTAAACACCTCAAAATCTGAACATCAACTCTCAAAATCATATCAGAATACTGAAGGATTGACAGTCAAACATTAAGATCATATATGAATCTGTGTTTTTTGAGAGCAGATGCTCTTTAATATTAAATCTAATATCAGGCAAGAAAAGTAGCCATACTTTATTTATATACCAATTACCGTATATACATCAGGCTGTGTACATGTACATTTACTTCCATTTATATACAGCAGGCTCTAGAATCAGGCTCTAATTCTAATGAATAGGTCAGACGTCAGAACTGTGTACGATGACAATTAGTTTAAGAGAACCACCAGGAAATTTCCAAAGTACTTTCAATGCATTTACTGATTGAAAGTTGGGCGTACATGTGTGGTTCTGAAACTAATTAACAAGCAAAAAATGATTGATACATTCATAGTATTTCAGAAAAATAAACCCCCAATTACTGGGGGAAAATACATTAGTATTGTAAATTAATAAAGTATTTCTAGAACAATGTTAAATTTCTTTAAGAAATTTAAATAGTGCCTTCCGGGTAATTCTTATCCCCGCTCCTCTCCTTCTGTTCCCAGTATCCCCATCAGATTCCACTCCCACCCTGCCTCCTGAACCCTATCTTGAAACACCCGACTTTCCACCTCATATAATATATAGTGCAATATGACATGTTCAGCATTTTCTTTAACCCCACAAATAACTTTTTAAAGCATGCATTTTGTAATCTGCAGTGAAATACATTTTAAAACTAACCTTCCCAACCCTGTGCATAAGAAAATTGTTGGCTTATATTTCTAATTGTCTTGTAAATGTATTTTAGAGTGATCTACTGTCTTCGGGTATATTATTTAAATAAGTCACTTTGCATTGTCAGCACATGCTTCAGTGCTCTGAGAGTTTATAGTGCTGTGAGCTTAACACTTCATGACTGACACTGTTTATCATAATAACACACACAATGACTACAATGACATTCATCTTCTTCTTGATCTTAGGAATGTATTTTCAGGGTAAGGCATTCTTTTATTTTATTAGCATCTTTGCGATTTTCTGTAAAAAAAAAAGTATTATTTTAAGTTCAGAAGTTTTAATATATTTTAATTGTTCTTCAGATTCTACAGGACAGGTGACTGTAATTCAGACTCCAACAGAGAAACATGTTCAGAACGGACAGACAGTCACCCTGACCTGTAAAACCAGCAGCTCCATTGGACGCCAGTCAGACGGTTGGTGTAATTCTTGTTTCTCCTGGTACCTACAGAAACCTGGAGAACCTCCTAAACTTTTAGTTCACAGCATCAAAACCCTTCACACTGGAACTCCATCTAGATTCAGTGGCAGTGGATCTAACAGTCACACTAATAACACAAAATAAATAGATGGTGAAGTTTATTGTGAAAAAAGTTACTTTTAGTATTTACCAGTTGATCTTGAAAATGTCTTTTGATGCCCATCGACTATACTGTGGCCATTGGCGGTGTTAAAACATGGCTTGTATGGTGTAATATGTGTGTTGCCTTACCTGGTGAGGGTGCTAACAGTTAAGGTTCTACTGGAGAGTGGAGCCGAACAAAGTTCAGTTGTTATTGACATACATGGCATTCAGTCTAGTTTATTAAAGTAAGAACTCTTGAGAAGTTCCAGCATAAAGGTCCAGGCTTCACCATTCACAAGGGACTTCTGATTGTATGTTCACACTTGTAGTTTGGTTGTCTTGGATGTTTTGTTCAGGACAAAAAAATAAAATTATACATTCAGTCCTGTGGCTGTTTGCATACAATGCTTAGACTACTTTTATAAGTTAGTCATTTAATTTTTTCTTTATAGACTGGCCATAACAAGTTGGTTACAAAACAAAGTCTAATTTGAACCTGAAAAATAAAACTTGTTACCCCTTGGCATCTGGTTTATGCATCTGGCCCCTGGTTTGCTTAGCGTTACACTGTTATTTTTTAACACCGAACCTAAAGATACAAAGCAAAAGGCATAAGGATACAGTCACAACCTTAGTAGACAGCTTTTATGACATATATTTTGCAAACTTACTAAATATAAAAAACAATGCTTTGTGCTGAGCTAAATGGTGCTATTTTTAGAAGCTCACAAAGAGCTTATAAAATGGGTAAAGGAGTCAAAACACTGTTGCACACACAGAGATCTGCTGCAAGGAGATGGTGGTTCTGACACCTGTACTGAACTATAATGGGCAACGTAGCTCCTATGATGACAAGAACCAGTAATCCTTGAGCATTTTGTCCTTTTTAGGATCACATCTTGTGGCAACATATCCTGAAAAGGTGGATCTCTGTCTGCTTGTTAAATGTGCATTAAGGTTTGGATGGCAGTGTTCGCACTTAAAATGAACCGCACTAACCGAGCAAATTTGTTTTAATCGAATAATGTTTCAACATTGTAACTTTGTTAACGTTGCTCTGAGAGTGTTTATAGTGCCGTGAGTTTTTATAGTGCAGAAGAGAACAGAATCTTCATCATCACACAAGACACAAGAACAACAATGACCAACATCTTCATCTTCATGTTCTTGAAAAAGTTTATGATGGTAGCAGTTTTAAACACAGTTTGTCTTTATTTTCTCTTCTTCAGAATCCAGAGTGACTCAGCCTAAAGTTAAAGCTGTCCAGCAGGATCAAACAGTTACAATAGAGTGTCATATAGATGTAGGAATATACTATAGCAACTTAGCCTGGTACCAGCAGAAACCTGGAGAAGCTCCTAAACTCCTGATATATTACATAAACAGCCTCCAGTCAGGAACTCCATCTAGATTCAGTGGCAGTGGAACAAGAAATACTGGATGAAATTTCACTCTGACATCCGTGGAGTCCAGACTAAAGATACAGGAGCAGAGATGGCAAAAGTACTTATATCCTTCACTCAAGTAGAAGGGCAGATACTCATGTTTAAAAATAATCTGGTAAAAGTTGAAGTACTGACAACAGTTTTTCACTCAAGTTAAAATTGAAAAGTATGGGCTCTGACATGTACTTAAGTAAAATGTAGCCATTACTACTACCTGTTTTAGTGTCACGTGGGTAACGGGACCTCTCGTCATATAAAGTGACGTGACGTGACGTGACATGTGGCCAAGTATGGTGACCCATACTTGGAATTAGTGCTCTGCATTTATCCAATCCAAAGTGCACACACACAGCAGTGAACACACACACACCGTGAACACACACCCGGAGCAGTGGGCAGCCATTTACGCTGTGGCGCCCGGGGAGCAGTTGGGGGTTCGGTGCCTTGCTCAAGGGCACCTCAGTCGTGGTATTGAAGGTGGGAGAGAGCGCTGTACATTCACTCCCCCCACCTACAATCCCTGCCGGTACGAGACTCGAACCCGCAACCTTTTGGGTTACGAGTCCGACTCTCTAATCATTAGGCCAAAATATATATATAAATCCCACCTTTATATATATATAAATACCTAATACAAAATAACTTAAATTTCAAATTTTGTTAGCTAATTAATGTATCCAGGCTGAACAACCACCATGTAGAACAGGGTCAGTCTGGGACAAAATGTCACTCATCCAGGCCGTACCATACACCCACAACAAATTCTGAAACCATGGACAACACAATTTTTTGTATGGCCATCACATAAGAAAGTTAAAATCCTTAGGCTGGGGCCATGCTAAAAAACGAATTGCCTAGATGTCCAAAATTAGTACAACAATAACTACATTATGACACTATCTTTATAGAAGAATCCTAATATTGAACATGTTATTGCATTATCATGAGTTAAAATTTTCCCTTATGAAAATTAACTATGGTTTTATTATAGTAAAAGTATAGTGTTTTAGTGGATTGATTACCATTTGTATAACCTTAGTTTTACTACAAATTCCATGGTTAAACTATGGTTATGAATATCTGTCACCTAAATTACTACTGTTACATTACAACAGATAATGATGTCCTTTAGCATATGAGAGAGAGAGAGAGAGAGAGAGAGAGAGAGAAAGAGAATGAACCGCTGAATCACTCACACAAGTGTCTCGCAAAAGTTCCACTGTGCACGCAAGATCTAAACGGGCCAGCCGGGGCTAAAGCTTACAACAAACGACCTTCGAGGCCACAATCAAACCGCATACACTGATATTTATGATTATTTCACATAGAAGAAGGACACACGTATTGAATTGCGTCTGCACTGATTGGTTTGTTATCACATGGCTACTTTAAACAGCTCCGTTAAGCCTTTAGCCCCAAAGAGCGCTCATTTAGAAAGATGATACATTCTCAAATGTTCACACCTAATTTCTTTACAGAGGATGATTCTATATTAACGTTACTATATTAATGTTCCCATGGGCGTCGGAAGCAAAATAAATGTGGGTGGGTCCTCCCCCAGAAAAAATTTACTGTATATGCCATTTTCTGTAGTGTGGTGCCTTTTAATTAACAGTGTCTATTTACACAAAGTGCAAATAGGCCGCCTGGTTGGCAGCGGCTCCGCCCACTAACGTGACAACATTATAAAAGACGGCTGCTGAGCAACATTTCCAATAGGGATGTGCCGAACGAGGCTTTTGAAGCAGTGAGGCTTTTACAATAAACTGCGTTGATGCTTCAAAGCTTTTGACACAGTGCTCTACCCCACCATCTGGTGGTCAATAAAAATTCTTACACCAACTTTTTCATTTAGATGTTTTGTTCATTGGGATGTAATTGTAAGGTTTAATTGTCTATTTAATAAGCATATGTGTCAAGGCAAGGCGGCATGTGTGTGTGCAGCGATAGAGTTTCCCAAATTTATTATATTTTGCACAATACAATGACAATAAAGACTTTATTTTCTTCATTTTTACTTGCATCAAACTTGTGTCTTTTCACAGAAATAGAATGTTTAATACGCCAAGAAATTAGACCTAAGTCATTTTTCATTGCACCATTTTTGTGTCTTCCTTACAAAAGAACACAAACATGCCCATTGTTAAAAAAACACAAATGCACAAATACAAATGCAGTTATTGCATTTAATATATTTTGCAATAATATATTTTTCTCGCCAATGTGAGCTGTTGACAACAGAGGATGGCGTTTACAAGCAGCAAAAATGTTTGAGGTTAAGGAAGGACTTTTATCCTTTTTGGGAACAATGGTTGAGCCCGCAAGGTGTTTTAATTTTCATTCAGTCAACAGACATTCACATGTCATTGTTTTTAATAGTAGTACTATAATTAACAACGATACACCACGTAAAAACACTACATACATATAGGAATGCTGACTGATATAACTATTGCACTAAATGGATCGCGGGTATGGGACAATGCAATCGACGCGCTTTGTATTTGAGCCTAGCATGACGTGTCAGTGAGGTAACGAAGCTTCCCTTTCATGGGAACTTCGAACTGCGTCCTCTAGGGGTCGCTATGGGGAACGCCTCGTCGTGACCCGTGTCTGAAGCATACATTGAAAAAACACCAACTCGTTGGCCGGCGACAGCCATGACGTCACTACCGGTGCGACTATAGTATAAATAAGCGCCGGGAGCACACATCATTCTAGTAACTTTCAGACACAAAATTCTGTTTTGCTCCGTCAGAAAGAAGATAGAACAAACAGCAGAACCGCTGCGTCTCCGAACAACAGTGTGTTTTGTTCCTCAGCGTTACACGGACCAGCAAATGATTAAATCAGGCTATAAGCACAGTCGTTTGCAAAGTTAAATGAATCAACTTTTTAAACGAATCGGTTGATTCAACTCACTCATTAAGACAGTCTTGATTGTTAATAGCCAGCATGTCTTTTCATCCAATTGAATTTATTGATTAAATAAGAACCTGACATAAGAGGACACAGATATGACAATAACTTTTATAATACTAATAAGCCAACATCTCTGGCTTGTTTTTTTTTTTTTTACTCAGAGTTATTTCAGGGTTTTGATCTCTCAACTGAGAGAACACATCCTGTTTATTATATTGTAATGAATATTTAATATTACATTTAAACTTTGACTATAGCCTAGACATGTTGCATATTAATTGTACTATTTATGAACCTCAAAGCATATGTCTGTGTATTTTGTGTTACTCCATAATGATGTTCTATTTGAGGGCATTTGTAGTGTACAGTAGGTATAGGGCCCAAACATAACCTCAAGCTCAGGGACAATTTTTCCTAGGTGTTAATGTCAATGTTTACACTTGGGTAGATTTCTCCATGTAATTTCAGTATTTAATATTTAATATTTACTGTTTCAACACAACAATCTGACACCAAAGCTTGTGCTTTCAGTTTTTTTTTTTTTTTGCACAATGATAAATTGCATTTTAGTATTAACTCCAGAATCATCAGGTATATCAGAGAGAGAAACACACTTTGTTTGATAGTCATATAATGCCTGCCTCTGAAAGCGATGAGTGTGGTTATTTAACCACTGTTGCAAGGTCAATTAGATTCAGAACAAATGATTATTGATTAGGCATCATGTATTTATATGAGTTTGATGATATTTTCATATATATTTTCTAAGTCACCTAACTGTAATGCAGAGTTTGTCTGTGTGCTGCTTGACTACAGCAGAAGTGAAACTGGTCTGTTTCAGTCCAGATCATGTAACCAATCAAACAGAGACACTGGGAGTGTGGGCTGAAAATCCCATTTGCATTGTCAGGGTGAAGTGATTGTGATGCTCTCAGAATAGAGCAGCTCTGTCTCCAGAGACCATGTTCAAACCCCAAGAGCTTTATTTGACTAGATTTACTGCTACTGATCGAGCTTCTGAAAAGCACCTGGACAAACACTACATGCATCTTCATCTGTTAGTTGAATGATGTTGTCAGACACAAATGGAGCTTGTTGAGAAGCTTTATTGAATGTTGCAGGAAACACAGCAGATTGAAAGATCAGCCAGTGCTTTGACACTAGAGCTCTCTTTCAGTATTGAGTTGTAAATGACTACAGCTGCAGCACTAGACTCATGTGAATCCTGCCTGACACAGGACACTCAGATGCTTCAAGTCCAACACCTTTTGTGTTTTATTAGGAGATGCACAACAGTTCTTCTGTGACTTTATAGGTAATATTTTCACGTACACAATTTAGCAAAATCAGACAATATTGTGTCTAATATATACCACAATATTAACTTCTTATTATTGAATTGTTGTAAATAAATATCACATTTGCAGCTGGTCAGTGTTCAAAAAATGCTGGGAAATAAATCATTTATCAATCGGTCCCTGGGGTTAATATGACCCCAATCAACATTTACTTGGTTTAAAAAAAAATGGTTCCCTTCATCTCAGTGGAATACGATTTTGTGACTCTTCAACATTTTATATCTATATTCACATATAAAAAACTGGGCTTGATTCGGTTGTTCTGAAGGTATGTAAAAA
>NW_015648610.1:0-1459 GCF_001515625.1 Sinocyclocheilus rhinocerous
CAAAACAGCGCTGTGGCTGTGTTTGGAATTTTTTTGTTGGCAAAAGAAAGCAAAAACAGGCAATATAGTGTCTAAAACGCAAGTCTCATAATATTACCTTCTTGTTTATTGAACTGTTGAATAAAATCACATTTGTAATCATGCTGATTTTAGAGGTGAAAACTGGCACTCTTCGTGTGATATTGACTAACTTTCTTTCTGTGGTATTTTTATGCACAATGGCGTTTAGTCTTTCACAAAACATAGCTAACGTAGGGACATTATAACTAGCCACCATATTGATTTACGGTCTTAAATATGTCCAACGCTTTTTTTTAAAGGCTGGTCCCTGTTTTTATACAGTCTATGGTCTGGTCCAGCGTTTATCGGGTTGTGCGTCAGTAATAATGATCCGTGGGGAAACACTGTGTTCCGTGTGTAGTTACAGTAAATGGACTAAACGAAGCCTCGTTTTTCAATGAAAAATTATTTGCCTTGATGATTTTTTTGTATTCGAGTTACTCGAGGTATTCGAGGAATCGTTTCAGCCCTAGCTCCAATCCACCTTTTTCATCTCCGATACCTGAGATTCAGTATTGGCCGATACCAGTGCAGTTTTTTTTTTTTATATAAATCAATTTAGAATTATTATATCCCTGTGTGGAACTGATAATCACTCTTTCACAATCTACTGAATACAGACCATTTCATAATAAAGAAAAATAAAATACAAATAAATGTGAAAAAATATGTATACTCATAATCTATGACAAAAATATATTATAAACTACGTTAGTGGATAATTCAGCAGCAAAAGTTATTCTAGAAAAATCAGTGCACAATTTCACAAATCCAAACATTTAGTGAAAAAACATTAGTGGGGAACAAATAAATAGAGCTGGAGGCCGTGGAGAAGCAGATCCGCGACCTGGTGGTGAGGCATAAGCTACCACTAAATATTGTAGAAACTTAATTTGCTGTAAAGTTGCTTTGCAATGATTTGTATCGTGAAAAGCGCTGTACAAATAAACTTGACTTGACTTGACTTCATTGTATGCCCATAGGCGGAAATCCCGGGGGGGTCGGGGGGGACAGAACCCCCCCATCTGAGGGTTGTCCCCCCTCAAAATATGATTAAAAACTACGCTGTGTATTGTAAATAACAATGTTTTATACTTTAAATAATTGTGTAAGAAGTAAAACAGTGATAAAGTAGTCCAATTCCACAGGAAAACCACGGACTTGCCAACACTGTTAATGTCTACAACGGACACGAGCGCTGTCGCAGCGCGACCACAACAGCTTGAAGTAGTCTAATTTGGCACGGTCTCCCTGCTGCACTAATAGTAGCAAGGCTTTCCTCTGTGCATACTAGGGATGTAACGATTAACCACGAGCCGGTTGAAAATCGATTCAAATATGTGACGATTCAAATCGGTTGAGATGCTAAACAAATCGCGATTCATTTAGGGGTAGGAGT
>NW_015648610.1:5311-7285 GCF_001515625.1 Sinocyclocheilus rhinocerous
AGAACTGAGCTTGGTAAAACCTCTTTTAAATATGCAGCCACTTCAGATTGGAATCTTCTCCAAAAGGAGATGAAGTTACAAAACTTAGTGTCTTATAACTATTTTAAGTCTTTATTGTGTAATCTAGAGAGCAACTTCATGACGTGTAATTGTTTTTAACCGGTTATATGTTGGTTTTGTAATGTATGTTGTAACTATGTTTTTTATTTGTATATGCAATCTTGGCTGCCCATCTTGGCCAGAACACTCATGGAAAAGAGATTTTAATCTCAGTGAGTCTTTCTCCTGGTTAAATAAAGGTACTACTACTATGCAGTTCCATGAAGCCTGAGTGAATCATGGAGGAAACACCAACATTCCACACTGAAGATCTTTCTCCAGGATGCAGGCACATCAAAGTCTTCATATGGTCTCAATATAAAATCAAATAATTGTAATTGATTAGAATTTGTATTATTTCAGATCTATTCACTTGTGTCTATTTTAATAAATGCCACAGGCAGAGATCAAACTCACCGGATTCCAGCTGTGTGTCCATGAAGAATGTACGGTCTACTGACATGCCAGTAACACTTAAGAAAAGACACACATCAACTGATCTGAGGTACAACCTTAGATAGATAGATAGATAGATTTACCTTTTTAATTTATGCTGTAATCTATTATTTCAATCTTTCAGTCATGATTCTCGACTGGTCATAAGTACATTCAAATCAAAGCTGGTGAAGAAGTTTCAGTGTCTGTATTAAGGAACAGCAAAGCATGGAAACCCAACACTCCTGAATGAGATTGAAACAGCGCTGTACATCACAGAGAGTCAAAGTGCAGAGATCAGCAATGAGCATGAGGTGAGACACCTTGAGACACAATACAGGAGAGCAGCAGAAACAGAGGACACACCCATCAAATGCAGTGACATCTTTAGATCTTTACTTGGACAAAACAAACCTATCCGAACTGTGTTGACAAAGGGAGTCGCTGGCATTGGGAAAACAGTCTCTGTGCAGAAGTTCATCCTGGATTGGGCTGATGGGAAAGCAAATCAGGACATCCAGCTCGTATTTCCACTTCCTTTCAGAGAGCTCAATTTGATAAAGGACAAAAACCTCAGTTTTCCAGATTTTCTGCAGGTTTTCTTCCCTGAAACAAAAGAAATGGAAATATCCAATTAAGTGTTGTTCATCTTTGATGGCCTGGATGAGTGTCGTCTGTCGCTGGATTTTCAGAGCGATGTGAGGTTGTGTGATGTAAGTGAATCAGCCTCAGTGGACATGCTGCTGATGAACCTCATTGTGGGGAATCTGCTTCCCTCTGCTCTCATCTGGATCACCTCCAGACCAGCAGCAGCTGATCTCGGGGGAATCTGCTTCCCTCTGCTCTCATCTGGATCACCTCCAGACCAGTAGCAGCTGACCTCATTCCCTCTGAGTGTGTCAATCGAGTGACAGAGGTACATGGCTTCAATGATCCACAGAAGGAGGAATACTTCAGAAAGAGAATTAGTGATCAGAGTCTGGCCAACAGGATCATCTCACACCTGAAGTCATCCAGGAGCCTCTTCATTATGTGCCACATCCCAGTGTTCTGCTGGATCTCAGTTACTGTTCTAGAGAAGATGTTGAGTCGAGCAGAGAGTGGAGAGATTCCCAAGACTCTCACTCAAATGTACACACACTTCCTGATCATTCAGACCCACATCAAACAGAGAAGGACTATGAGAAGAAAGTCAAAGATGAAGACATGATTGTCAAACTGGGGAAACTGGCTTTTCAGCAGCTTGTGAAAGGAAACCTGATCTTCTATGAGGAAGACCTGAGAGAGTGTGGCATTGATGTGACAGAAGCATCAGTGTACTCAGGATTGTGCACTCAGATCTTCAGAGAGGAGTTTGGAAGCATTCAGGCAGCTCTATATGTGCACCTCTTCTTTACAATCAAGAACATAAATGTGTTTGACCAAACCGACCAAACCAAA